>NC_056447.1:56515198-56589497 GCF_018296145.1 Oncorhynchus tshawytscha | reverse complement strand
TGAGCTGTTGAACCATTTCTTCTGACAGATTCATTGTGGTATACATCCACATTATTACCTGTTTGGGTTTTCCATCAGGTCCTGTGCATCCTTGAAGGGAAAATAAGATCTTAAGTCATACATAATGGTACTTTGAGACACAATTAAACAATGTATTCCTCAAACTGACACATCCTTACCACAGTCACGAACACAGGTGTCGGAGAATGTGTTGAACAAGATGGTACCCTCAGGGCAGAAACAGCCCTCCATGAATGAGTCACATACAGAGTCACGGGTCATTTGTGCTCCCTGACATGAATGCACATATTTGTCATTGTATCTATGGTAAGAAAAAACAATTAATTACAGACTAAAAACTTTGGAATATAATGGAAACAAGTGGTGTATTTACAAGTGTAAAATAATGAGATGGGAATGAGATGATATGGGAATGAGAATTAGATGAGAATGAGATGGGAATGAGATGAGATGAGATGGGATTGAGATGAGATGGGAATGCGATGAGATGGGAATGAGATGTGGATGAGAATTAGATGGGAATGAGATGAGATGAGAATGAGATGAGATGGGAATGAGAATGAGATGGGAATGAGAATTAGATGGGAATGAGATGGGAATGGAATGAGATGAGAATGAGATTGGAATGAGATGAGAATGAAATGAGATGGGAATGAGATGAGAATGAGATGAGATGAGATGAGAATGAGATGGGAATGAGAATGAGATGGGATGGGAATGAGATGAGAAGAGAATGAGATGAGATGGGAATGAGACGAGAATGACATGGATACCTTGAATTGCATGTTGGCTGGATAGTAGAGCCACATGCCTTATACACTTTGGTCTTAGGGCATGTCAGTTCTGTTAATATGGTCAAGATGGAATGAAAGACAAAACAGTAAGTATACAATTTGTAAATGCAGGTTGTCAAAATACAATGAATTATGATAAATCATAAAGTTATTAGAATTATTTAAAACCGTGTTAACATCTATCCTGCATCCGAAATTGGATCCTATTCCCTACTTAGATCACTACTTATGGCAGTAGCCTGGTCAAAAGCAGTGCACTATGTAGGGAATAGGATCCCATTGGGGACACAGTTCTCATTGGATATGAAAGTCCTTCCCTACCACATGTTCCATTAGTTGATTTCCTCCAGTCGATACAGACTCCAGCTGCTGCACACCTCACGGCGTAGGCTTCCAGGCTGGAGCAGCCGATTGAGATATTTGGCTTGTGGCAGACATCAAACTTACAGGCCTCGAAGAAGGGTTGACGTGGGATAACATCATGGCATTGCTTAAAGACCCTTCCAAAATAAAGAACCCATTTAAGTTATTATATCGGCCTAACCCAAAAGGGGCATTTAACATGTCACAACAGATTTCTTACAAATATTGATTACTGTATGCCTTACACACTTCATTATTTGTGAAGCATCTATGAAGTTCCTATGAATATGACATATTTTATACGGCATAAACAGTCTGTAAGATAAGTTTGGTTCTAAGTTATGGAACAACAACCCTTGCCTTTACCGGAGAGTTTACAGACGTGTATGTATACAGTGTCACAGCAACCTCAATCAGATTCCCTTGTCTTTGTAATATAGCTGTCTCTTTGTGTTATTACAAGGTTACACGTCTTACGGGCTAAGTATGATGTCACAGATTGATGTCTTTCCTGATGTGCAGGTTGGAGGCGTGGGAGTAGTTAGGGTAGGTGGGGTAGGGGTAGTTGGGGTAGGTGGGGTAGGTGGGGTAGAGGGTTGCCGTTCACAGTAGGGTTTTTTAACATCAGGAATCTTCCATTCATGAGCCATCCCAGGACATGATGGGTCAATCTGTCCATTCGGTAATCTGCAATCGTTTTTCCTGATATTGTCACAGGTACCTTTATAAAGATACAATAAATATGGGAATGAGAGAAAACACAAGTTATTTTATGCCAGAAACAGCTGCTCATAACTTTAAGCCTACCTACAGTATCTTTTAATTGGTTTTTCTATCATTGTAACTGTACAGTGAACTTTAATGCCATGGAAATGCAATAACACGCAACAAAATAACATTAAATCATTGCAACAAAAGTTCAGTTTACTCACAGAGTACTACAAGCTGTTCATCTGATTCATACTTAAAGTGTTTTTGGTCTACACAATGGATGCATCCCAAATGGGACCCTATTCCCCCTGGTTAAAAGGAGTGCACTACAATGGGACCCTATTCCCCATGGTTAAAAGGAGTGAACTACAATGGGACCCTATTCCCCCTGGTTAAAAGGAGTGCACTACAATGGGACCCTATTCCCCCTGGTTAAAAGTTGGTTAAAAGGAGTGCACTACAATGGGACCCTATTCCCCCTGGTTAAAAGGAGTGCACTACAATGGGACCCTATTCCCCCTGGTTAAAAGGAGTGCACTACAATGGGACCCTATTCCCCCTGGTTAAAAGGAGTGCACTACAATGGGACCCTATTCCCCCTGGATAAAAGGAGTGCACTACAATGGGACCCTATTCCCCCTGGTTAAAAGGAGTGAACTACAATGGGACCCTATTCCCCCTGGTTAAAAGGAGTGCACTACAATGGGACCCTATTCCCCCTGGTCAAAAGGAGTGCACTACATTGGGAACAGTGTGCCATTTGGGATTCAGTAAAGCCTACATACTTACCACACTGCCCCTCTGTGTTGTTGTGGAATAGGGAGTTTGGCAGGGTTACACTGAACATAAGGGACTTAAATATCACTGTTGCTTTAATGGCAGGGATCTTCAACAGTAACTCCACCCCAGTGCTGGTGATCATGAGGTCTTCATTAGAAAAGGTCGGGAAGATCTGATTTCCATTGATGTAAACCTTGTGAATGATAAGGAAAAACATTACATTACGAATGAGAGTAGAGAACAGAATAACATTACAATAATGTAGATAAGATAGGAACAGTTTCCAGAACTAAATGAAGTCACAAGGAGAGTTGGTAGTCTGTTAATGATTTGTCAATATAATGAAATTCTTTGAAATGTCATGGGAATGTTTCAGATTCCTTGATGATGGTTTTGAGTTAACGTGATGGCATCAATCAAAGTGGTTAACCAATATGTAATGTTGCTAAATAACTATTTGTAACTACTGTAGTGTAGTACTGCAGATTACATTTGTTGTAGTCGGCAAGATCAGATATCCCTATTAATCAATACCACCACGTTACAAAAAGTCAATAATACATTTCAAAATATGAAGCTAGATTATTTTAAGTCTTAAAGTGGTATGATATTGTCTATCTCAAATAATGTCTGTATCAAATGATATCTATTTCAAAAAATGTCTATATCAAATAATGTCTGTTTCAAAGACTGTCTGTGTCAAGAATGTCTGTATCAAAGAATGTCTGTATCAAAGAATGTCTATCTCAAATCATTTCTATCTCAGTGTACTTTTTCAAAGTGTATAAATGTTTACAATAGCACAGTTATAATTACCATATTTGTTGTCACATTTAATCTCTTCGGAGTAAGAACGATTTTGTAAGACTTGTAATTGACAATCAGAGACTGAAGGCAGGTCGCATGTCCAGACGGATCGCAGTTATAGTTGTCGATGATGACACTGAAGTTCTGTCGAGGAACTATTTCTTTAATCAAAACGTAGGTGCAGTTTTCCTGGAAACTGTAATATTGGCCATCAAATGTGACGTAATGAGGGTCTCCCCATCCATAGCATATACCTGAGAGATAGAACAGAAGAAGGTAACAAATAGATAGATCACTCATCAATACAAGAGTTTAAAGTCCTACTCCAGTCTCCTTTTCACCTCATTTAACACCTGATTTACTGAACACAGCAGCTGGTCTAGGTATCCTCATGAAATGGCACAAGCTGATAACATCACAATGTCACCATCAGATCAGACCAAGGGTGCAACTTTCACTGGGGATGGAGGGTGGACGGGGCATGTCTCCCCCAGTTTCTGAAATTGCATTTTTGTACCCCCCCAGTATTATCATTGTATTGTGATACAAAACAAGGCAACGCTGCGCTTTAGGACCATGCGGATGCCTCTGAGTGGTCCAGTAGGCTGTTTGGAGTGTTTATCTGACTAGATACAAATAATAATGATAATGATTTTGCCCCCCCCACTTCTAAAACCAAAGTTGCGCCACTGGATCAGACCAACTCCTTGAAGTTTTATACATGGGATATCACTTTCCAACAGGAAATGTTCAAAAATCACTGGAGGACCTCTTTAAAACAAGTACACTTGGAGTAATAAGTATTTGTAGAAGGTGAGAACAGAAGATAATTAAAAACATTACGTTTTGAACTTACATTCACATTCGTAGTGATAGCAGCAACCTGATTCGTCATAGACTTTCACTGGTGGGTATCCATTTTCACACACAGGCTTTTCAACAGACTCACAAACCACAAACGTTGTGGTAATTACACCCCTGTGGCAAGTCTGAGTAGTGCAGTTGTCTGTCTTCCAAGTCTCACCATCCTAAAGTTGAAAATGTATGTTTTAGTCCTGAAAGTAAACACACTACGTACTACACAACACTATGAACTACACAACACTATGAACTACACAGCACTATGAACTACACAACACTATGAACTACACAACACAATGAACAACACAACACTATGAACTACACAACACTATGAACTAAGAAACACAATTATTCTGTTTACTTTATTTCATTACCTTTCTTGATGGAAAGACATATTCACAGCCTGTGTAAGGTGTAGTCGAGGACAATCTAGATGTTGTAGTATGTGTAGCTTCTGTTGTTGTTGAGACAGTGCTGACTGTAGTTGAGACAGTGCTGACTGTAGCTGAGACAGTGCTTACTGTAGCTGAGACAGTGCTGACTGTAGTTGGGGTCGTAGAGGGACATGGTCTGGCTTGTTTCTCAACAACACAACTTGAGTTACAGTAAGAGGTGAAACACCAGCCTGCCCCATCAGTCTCATTATATATCAAGGAACCTAAACATAAACATAATATTAGTAATGAATAGATATTAAATGAAGTGTATGAATGCAATATGTAGTCAGAATTTATAATTTTAATGAAGGAAGCTTTCACTTACCAGCAGGGAAATGTAGATTTTTATATGTGCAAAAACATAACGTGGTAGGATTTGTGGTTGGGCTAGTGGTAGGGGATGTTGGGCTAGTGATATGGGTTGTTTTGGGGGTAGTGGTAGGGATTGTTGTTGGGGTGGTGGTAGGGGTTGTTGTTGGGGAAGTGATAGGGGTTGTGGTAGGGTTTGATGTCATAGTTTTTTCTGTCTGTATGGTCAAAGTTGTATTTTGCACTTGAGGTGCGGCTGACTGCAATGTATATGGTGGATTTGTGACTAAAACGAAGCCTGTTGTTGTTGTAGATGCTGGGGTGGTGGTTGACTTGCTGGTGGGTAGTTGTTGATGTAGTAGTTTTTTTCTGGGTAGTAGTAGATGTAGTTGTTGAAGTTTGTAGTAGATTGCTGGGGTAGTGGTAGGTCTTGATGTTGAAGAATATATAGTAGTTGTTGGGGTAGTGGTAGGTTTTGATGTTGGGGTAGTGGTGGGAGTTGTTGCTGGTGTAGTGGTAGGTTTAGTTGTTGAAGTAGTTGTAGTAGATGTTTGGGTAGTGGTAGGTTTTGATGTTGGGGTCGTTGTAGTAGTAGTTGTTGGGGTAGTGGAAGGTTTTGATGTTGGGGTAGTGGTAGGAGTTGGTGTTGGGGTAGTGGTAGGTTTAGTTGTTGAAGTAGCTGTAGTAGTTGTTGTTGAAGTAGTTGCAGTAGTTGTTGGGGTAGTGGTAGGTTTTGATGTTGGGGTAGTGGTAGTAGTTGTTGTTGGGGTAGTGGTAGGTTTAGTTGTTGAAGTAGTTGTAGTAGTTGTTGGGGTAGTGGAAGGTTTTGTTGTGGGGGTAGTGGTAGGAGATGTTGGAGTAGTGGTAGGTTTAGTTGTTGGAGTAGTTGTAGTTGTTGTTTGGATAGTGATAGGTTTTGATGTTGGGGTAGTGGTAGTAGATGTTGTTGGGGTAGTGGTAGGATATTTTGTTGGGGTAGTGTTAGGTTTAGTTGTAGGGGTAGTTGTAGTAGGGGTTGTTGGAGTAGTGGTAGGTTTAGTTGTTGAAGTAGATGTAGTTGCTATTTGGTAGTTGTTTTTGATGTTGGGGTAGTTGTAGTAGTAGTGGAAGGTTTTGTTGTTGGGGTAGTGGTAGGAGTTGTTGGGTGTGGTAGGAGTTGTTGTTGGGTAGTGGTAGGAGATGTTGTTGGGGTGGTAGGTTTTGTTGTTGAGTTGTAGTAGATGTTGGGGTAGTGGTAGGTTTTAATGTTGGGGTAGTGGTAGGTTTTTGTTGTTGAAGTAGTTGTTGATGTTGGGGTAGTGGTAGGTTTTGATGTTGGGGTAGTGGTAGAGTTGTTGAAGTAGTTGTAGTAGATATTGGGGTAGTGGTAGGTTTTGTTGTTGGGGTAGTTGTAGGTGGTGTTGGGGTAGTGGTAGTTTTGTTGTTGGGGTAGTGGTAGGAGTTGTTGTTGGGGAAGTGGTTAGGTTTAGTTGTTGGGGTAGTTGTAGTAGATGTTGGGGTAGTGGTAGGTTTTGTTGTTGGGGTAGTGGTAGGTTTAGTTGTTGAAGTAGTTGTAGTAGTTGTTGGGGGTAGTGGTAGGTTTTGATGTTGTTGAAGTGGTAGTTTAGTTGTTGAAGTAGTTGTAGTAGTTGATGGGGTAGTGTTAGGTTTTGTTGTTGAAGTAGTTGTAGGAGTAGTGTTGGGGTAGTGGTAGGTTTTGTTGTTTGGGTAGTGGTAGGAGATGTTGTTGGGGTAGTGGTAGGTTTAGTTGTTGAAGTAGTTGTAGTAGATGTTGGGGTAGTGGTAGGTTTTGATGTTGGGGAAGTGGTAGGTTTAGATGTTGTTGGTTGGTAGATGTTGGGGTAGTAGAGGTTTTGATGTTGGGGTAGTGGTAGGTTTAGATGTTGAAGTAGTTGTAGTAGATGTTGAGGTAGTGGTAGGTTTTGTTGTTGGAGTAGTTGTAGGTGGTGTTGGGGTAGTGGTAGTAGATGTTGTTGGGGTAGTGGTAGGATATTTTGTTGGGGTATTGTTAGGTTTAGTTGTAGGGGTAGTTGTAGTAGGGGTTGTTGGGGTAGTGGTAGGTTTAGATTGTTGAAGTAGTTGTAGTTGCTGTTGGGGTAGTTGGTAGGTTTTGATGTTGGGGTAGTTGTAGTAGTTGTTGTTGGGGTAGTGGAGTTTAGTTGTGGAAGTAGTGTAGTTTGTTGTTGAAGTAGTTGTAGTAGTTGTTGGGGTAGTAAAGGTTTTGATGTTGGGGTAGTGGTAGGAGTTGTTGTTGGGGTTGTGGTAGGTTTAGTTGTTGGGGTAGTTGTAGTAGATTGTTGGGGTAGTGGTAGGTTTTGAGTTGTTGAAGGAAATTGTAGTAGGTGTTGTTGAAGTCGTTGCAGTAGTTGATGGGGTAGTGTAGGTTTAGTTGTTGAAGTAGTTGTAGTAGATGTTGGGGTAGTGGTAGGTTTTGATGTTTGGGGTAGTGGTAGGAGTTGTTGTTGGGGTAGTGGTAGGTTTAGTTGTTGGGGTAGTTGTAGTAGTAGATTGTTGGGGTAGTGGTAGGTTTAGTTGTTGGGTAGTGGTAGGAGTTGTTGTTAGGGAAGTTGTAGGTTTTGATGTTGTTGATGTTGTAGTTGTAGTAGATGTTGGGGTAGTGGTAGGTTTGATGTTGGGGTAGTGGTAGGAGTTGTTGTTGGGGTAGTGTAGGAGTTGTTGTTGGGGTAATGGTAGGTTTTGATGTTGAAGTAGTTGTAGTAGATGTTGGGGTAGTGGTAGGTTTTGTTGTTGGGGTAGTGGTAGGAGTTGTTGTTGTAGGTGGTGGTAGGTTGTTGTTGTTGTAGGAGTTGTTGAAGTCGTTGGGTAGTTGATGGTAGTGTTAGGTTTAGTTGTTGAAGTAGTTGTAGTAGATGTTGGGGTAGTGGTAGGTTTTGATGTTTGGGTAGTGGTAGGTTTTGTTGTTGGGGTAGTGGTAGGTTTAGTTGTTGAAGTAGTTGTAGTAGATGTTGGGGTAGTGGTAGGTTTTGTTGTTGGGGTAGTGGTAGGAGTTGTTGTTGGGTAGTGGTAGTTTAGAGTTGTAGGTTGTTGATGTTGGGTAGTGGTAGGTTTAGATGTTGAAGTAGTTGTAGTAGATGTTTGGGGTAGTGGTAGGTTTTGATTGTTGGGGTAGTGGTAGGTTTAGTTGTTGAAGTAGTGGTAGTAGATGTTGTTGGGGTAGTGGTAGGAGATGTTGTTGGGGAAGTGGTAGGTTTAGTTGTTGAAGTAGTTGTAGTAGATGTTGGGGTAGTGGTAGGTTTTGATGTTGGGGTAGTGGTAGGTTTAGTTGTTGAAGTAGTTGTAGTAGATGTTGGGGTAGTGGTAGGTTTTGATGTTGGGGTAGTGGTAGGTTTAGTTGTTGAAGTAGTTGTAGTAGATGTTGGGGTAGTGGTAGGTTTTGTTGTTGAAGTAGTTGTAATAGTTGTTGGGGTGGTGGTAGGTTTTGTTGTTGGGTTACTGGTAAGAGATGTTGTTGAAGTAGCTGTAGTAGCTGTAGGTTTTGTTGTTAGGGTAGTGGTAGGAGCTGTTGTTGGGGTAGTGGTAGGAGTTGTTGTTGGGGAAGTGGTAGGTTTAGATGTTGAAGTAGTTGTAGTAGATGTTGGGGTAGTAGTAGGTTTTGATGTTGGGGTAGTGGTATGTTTAGTTGTTGAAGTAGTTGTAGTAGATGCTGAGGTAGTGGTAGGTTTTGTTGTTGGAGTAGTTGTAGGTGGTGTTGGGGTAGTGGTAGTAGATGTTGTTGGGGTAGTGGTAGGATATTTTGTTGGGGTATTGTTAGGTTTAGTTGTAGGGGTAGTTGTAGTAGGGGTTGTTGGGGTAGTGGTAGGTTTAGATGTTGAAGTAGATGTAGTTGCTATTGGGGTAGTTGTAGGTTTAGTTGTTGGGGTAGTTGTAGTGGGTGTTGTTGGGGTAGTGGAAGGTTTTGTTGTGGAAGTAGCTGTAGTAGTTGTTGTTGAAGTAGTTGCAGTAGTTGTTGGGGTAATAGAAGGTTTTGATGTTGGGGTAGTGGTAGGAGTTGTTGTTGGGGTTGTGGTAGGTTTAGTTGTTGGGGTAGTTGCAGTAGTTGTTGTTGGGGTAGAGGTAGGTTTAGTTGTTGAAGAAATTGTAGTAGGTGTTGTTGAAGTCGTTGCAGTAGTTGATGGGGTAGTGGTAGGTTTAGTTGTTGAAGTAGTTGTAGTAGATGTTGGGGTAGTGGTAGGTTTTGATGTTTGGGTAGTGGTAGATTTAGTTGTTGAAGTAGTTGTAGGAGTTGTTGTTGGGGAAGTGGTAGGTTTAGTTGTTGAAGTAGTTGTAGTAGATGTTTGGGTAGTGGTAGGTTTTGATGTTGGGGTAGTGGTAGGTTTAGTTGTTGAAGTATTTGTAGTAGATGTTGGTGTAGTGGTAGGTTTTGATGTTCGGGTAGTGGTAGGAAATGTTGTTGGGGTAGTGGTAGGAGTTGTTGTTGGGGAAGTGGTAGGTTTAGATGTTGAAGTAGTTGTAGTAGATGTTGAGGTAGTGGTAGGTTTTGTTGTTGGAGTAGTTGTAGGTGGTGTTGGGGTAGTGGTAGTAGATGTTGTTGGGGTAGTGGTAGGATATTTTGTTGGGGTAGTGTTAGGTTTAGTTGTAGGGGTAGTTGTAGTAGGGGTTGTTGGAGTAGTGGTAGGTTTAGATGTTGAAGTAGATGTAGTTGCTATTGGGGTAGTTGTAGGTTTTGATGTTGGGGTAGTTGTAGTAGTTGTTGTTGGGGTAGTGGAAGGTTTAGTTGTGGAAGTAGCTGTAGTAGTTGTTGTTGAAGTAGTTGCAGTAGTTGTTGGGGTAGTAAAAGGTTTTGATGTTGGGGTAGTGGTAGGAGTTGTTGTTGGGGTTGTGGTAGGTTTAGTTGTTGGGGTAGTTGCAGTAGTTGTTGTTGGGGTAGAGGTAGGTTTAGTTGTTGAAGAAATTGTAGTAGGTGTTGTTGAAGTCGTTGCAGTAGTTGATGGGGTAGTGTTAGATTTAGTTGTTGAAGTAGTTGTAGTAGATGTTGGGGTAGTGGTAGGTTTTGATGTTTGGGTAGTGGTAGGAGTTGTTGTTGGGGTAGTGGTAGGTTTAGTTGTTGAAGTATTTGTAGTAGATGTTGGGGTAGTGGTAGGAAATGTTGTTGGGGTAGTGGTAGGAGTTGTTGTTAGGGAAGTGGTAGGTTTAGATGTTGAAGTAGTTGTAGTAGATGTTGGGGTAGTGGTAGGTATTGATGTTGGGGTAGTGGTAGGAGCTGTTGTTGGGGTAGTGGTAGGAGTTGTTGTTGGGGAAGTGGTAGGTTTAGATGTTGAAGTAGTTGTAGTAGATGTTGAGGTAGTGGTAGGTTTTGTTGTTGGGGTAGTGGTAGGAGTTGTTGTTGGGGTAGTGGTAGGTTTAGTTGTTGAAGTATTTGTAGTAGATGTTGGGGTAGTGGTAGGTTTTGATGTTCGGGTAGTGGTAGGAAATGCTGTTGGGGTAGTGGTAGGAGTTGTTGTTGTTGGGTAAGTGGTAGGTTTAGATGTTGAAGTAGTTGTAGTAGATGTTTTGGGGTAGTGGTAGGTTTTGTTGTTGAAGGGTAGTGGTAGGATAGTTGTTGGGGTAGTGGTAGGTTTTGTTGTTGGGGTGGTGGTAGGTTTTGTGGTTGGGTTGTTAAGAGATGTTGTTGAAGTAGTGTAGTAGCTGTAGGTTTTGTTGTTAGGGTAGTGGTAGGAGCTGTTGTTGGGGTAGTGGTAGGAGTTGTTGTTGGGGAAGTGGTAGGTTTAGATGTTGAAGTAGTTGTAGTAGATGTTGGGGTAGTAGTAGGTTTTGATGTTGGGGTAGTGGTAGGTTTTGTTGTTGGAGTAGTTGTAGGTGGTTTTGGGGTAGTGGTAGTAGATGTTGTTGGGGTAGTGGTAGGATATTTTGTTGGGGTATTGTTAGGTTTAGTTGTAGGGGTAGTTGTAGTAGGGGTTGTTGGGGTAGTGGTAGGTTTAGATGTTGAAGTAGATGTAGTTGCTATTGGGGTAGTTGTAGGTTTAGTTGTTGGGGTAGTTGTAGTGGGTGTTGTTGGGGTAGTGGAAGGTTTTGTTGTGGAAGTAGCTGTAGTAGTTGTTGTTGAAGTAGTTGCAGTAGTTGTTGGGGTAATAGAAGGTTTTGATGTTGGAGTAGTGGTAGGAGTTGTTGTTGGGGTTGTGGTAGGTTTAGTTGTTGGGGTAGTTGCAGTAGTTGTTGTTGGGGTAGAGGTAGGTTTAGTTGTTGAAGAAATTGTAGTAGGTGTTGTTGAAGTCGTTGCAGTAGTTGATGGGGTAGTGGTAGGTTTTGATGTTGGGGTTGTAGTAGTTGTTGGGGTAGTGGTAGGTTTTGATGTTGGGGTAGTGGTAGGTTTTGTGTTGTAGTTGTTGGGGGGGTAGTGGTAGGTTTAGTTGTTGAAGTAGTTGTAGTAGTTGTTGGGGTAGTGGTAGGTTTGTTGTTGAAGTAGTTGTAGGAGTTGTTGTTGGGGTGGTGGTTGGTTGTTGTTGTTGTAGTGGTAGGAGTTGTTTTTGGGGTAGTGGTAGGTTTTGAGTTGTTGAGTAGTTGTAGTAGATGTTGGGGTAGTGGTAGGTTTTGTTGTTGGGGTAGTGGTAGGAGTTGTTGTTGGGTGTGGTAGGGAGTTGTTGTGCGGTAGTGGTAGGAGTTGTTGTTGGGGAGTGGTAGGTTTAGTTGTTGAAGTAGTTGTAGTAGATGTTGGGGTAGTGGTAGGTTTTGATGTTGGGGTAGGGTTGGTTGCTGCGTAGTGGTAGGAGTGTAGTGGTAGGTTTAGTTGTTGGGGGGTAGTGGTAGGTTTTGATGTTGGGGTAGTGGTAGGTTTAGTTGTTGAAGTAGTTGTAGTAGATGTTGGGGTAGTGGTAGGTTTTGTTGTTGAAGTAGTTGTAATAGTTGTTGGGGTGGTGGTAGGTTTTGTTGTTGGGTTACTGGTAAGAGATGTTGTTGAAGTAGCTGTAGTAGTTGTAGGTTTTGTTGTTAGGGTAGTGGTAGGTTTAGATGTTGGGGTAGTGGTCGGTTTAGATGTTGGGGTAGTGGTTGCAGTTGTTGGGGTAGTGGTAGGAGTTGTTGTTGGGGAGGTGGTAGGTTTAGTTGTGGGAGTAGTTGTAGTAGACGTTGGGGTAGTGGTAGGTTTTGATGTTGGGGTTGTTGTAGTAGATGTTGGGTTACTGGTAGGTTTAGTTGTTGAAGTAGTTGAAGTAGATGTTGGAGTAGTGGTAGTAGCTGTTGTTGGGGTAATGGTAGGTTTAGTTGTTGAAGAAGCTGTAGTGTTTGGTTGGGTAGTGGCAGGTTTAGTTGTTGAAGTATTTGCAGTTGTTGTTGGGTTAGTAGTAGGTTTTGTTGTTAGGGTAGTTGTAGTAGTTGTTGGGGTAGTGGTAGGTTTTGATGTTGGGATAGTGGTAGGAATTGTTGTTAAAATAGCTGAAGTAGTTGCTGGGGTATTGGTAGGTTTTGTTGTTGTAGTAGATGTTGTTGAGGTAGTGGTAGGTTTTGATGTTGGGGTAGTGGTAGGAGCTGTTGGGGTAGTGGTAGGTTTAGTTGTTGAAGTAGCTGTAGTTGTTGTTTGGATAGTGATAGGTTTTGATGTTGGGGTAGTGGTAGTAGATGTTGTTGGGGTAGTGGTAGGATATTTTGTTGGGGTAGTATTAGGTTTAGTTGTAGGGGTAGTTGTAGTAGGGGTTGTTGGGGTAGTGGTAGGTTTAGATGTTGAAGTAGATGTAGTTGCTATTGGGGTAGTGGCAGGTTTTGATGTTGGGGTAGTTGTAGTAGTTGTTGTTGGGGTAGTGGAAGGTTTAGTTGTGGAAGTAGCTGTAGTAGTTGTTGTTGAAGTAGTTGCAGTAGTTGTTGGGGTAGTAGAAGGTTTTGATGTTGGGGTAGTGGTAGGAGTTGTTGTTGGGGTTGTGGTAGGTTTAGTTGTTGGGGTAGTTGCAGTAGTTGTTGTTGGGGTAGTGGTAGGTTTAGTTGTTGAAGAAATTGTAGTAGGTGTTGTTGAAGTCGTTGCAGTAGTTGATGGGGTAGTGGTAGGTTTTGATGTTGGGGTTGTATTGGATTCTGGACCAGTTGTAACTTCCTCTGTTACTTTTGTTGTTGTAGATGGAATTGTTGGCGTAGTTGTGGTTGTTGGACTTTCTGTTGTTGTTGTTGGACTTTCTGTTGTTGTTGATGTTGGGGTAATGGTAGGGGTTGTTGTTGGGGTAATGGTAGGGATTGTCGTTGGGGTAATGGTAGGGGTTGTCGTTGGGGTAATGGTAGGGGTTGATTCTGGACCAGTTGTAACTTCCTCTGTTGTTTCACTTGTTGTGGAATATGTTGTTGTCTTAGACGTTACTGTGGTTGATGGACTTTCTGTGGTGGTTGTTGTTGTTGTGGTAGAGGTAGTAGGTGTTGTTGATTCAGGACCAGTCGTAATTTCCTCTGTTGTTTCACCTGTTGGAGAATATGTTGTTGTCTTAGTTGTTGTTGTGGTTGATGGGATTTCTGTGGTGGTTGTTGTTGTTGTTGTTGGTGTAGTGGTTGTTGTGGGAGTTGTTGATTCAGGACCAGTCGTAATTTCCTCTGTTGTTTCACCTGTTGGAGAATATGTTGTTTTCTTAGTTGTTGTTGTGGTTGATGGGATTTCTGTGGTTGTTGTTGTTGTTGTTGTTGGTGTAGTGGTTGTTGTGGGAGTTGTTGATTCTGGACCAGTTGTAATTTCCTCTGTTGTTTCAGTTGTTGTGGAATATGTTGCTGTCTTAGATGTTGTTGTGGTTGATGGACTTTCTGTGGTGGTTGTTGTTGTTGTTGTGGTGGTAGGTGTTGTTGATTCTGGACCAGTTGTAACTTCCTCTGTTACTATTGTTGTTATGGATTGAGTTGTTGACTTAGATGTGGTTGTTGGACTTTCTGTTGTTGTTGTCGGACGTTCTGTTGTTGTTTGACTTTCTGTTGTTGTTCTTGTTGTTGGGGTAGTTGTTGATGTTATAATGGTAGTTGTGTGCCTTTCTGAGGTGGTAGGTGTCTCATTGCTACAAACATCAACACAACATCTGACTCTGATCTCGTAGTTGTAGCATATTGGTGGGATGCCTTGATCCTTGTTGCGGCATATCAGTCCAACTGAGGGATTGCATTCAACATTTTGACCTAGTTCGGCCAAAGGAACATGGATGTTGTCTTTGGCTCTGCATTCTACTTCCTTAGGTTGGCTACAAATATCAATACCAGATTTCCTTATATTTTCTATGGTTTCAAAATCTCCTCCTTCTGGTCCAACAGAGGGATAGTATTTGCTAATCCAGTCTGACCATTCACAGACTGTCTTGGTCAGGCAGTGTGGAGTAGTAGTGGGTGAAGTGGGTGTTGGAGAAGTCGGGGTTGTTGTGGGCGTAGTGGAAGGGGTTGTTGTCAGAGTAATGGTTGTTGTGGGGGTAGGGGTAGGGGTAGGGGTTATGGTTGTGGTTGGGGTAGTGGTAGGTTTTGATGTTGGGGTAGTGGTAGGAATTGTTGTTGAAGTAGCTGAAGTAGTTGCTGGGGTATTGGTAGGTTTTGTTGTTGTAGTAGATGTTGTTGAGGTAGTGGTAGGTTTTGATGTTGGGGTAGTGGTAGGAGCTGTTGGGGTAGTGGTAGGTTTAGTTGTTGAAGTAGCTGTAGTTGTTGTTTGGATAGTGATAGGTTTTGATGTTGGGGTAGTGGTATGTTTAGTTGTTGAAGTAGTTGTAGTAGATGTTGAGGTAGTGGTAGGTTTTGTTGTTGGAGTAGTTGTAGGTGGTGTTGGGGTAGTGGTAGTAGATGTTGTTGGGGTAGTGGTAGGATATTTTGTTGGGGTAGTGTTAGGTTTAGTTGTAGGGGTAGTTGTAGTAGGGGTTGTTGGGGTAGTGGTAGGTTTAGATGTTGAAGTAGATGTAGTTGCTATTGGGGTAGTGGTAGGTTTTGATGTTGGGGTAGTTGTAGTAGTTGTTGTTGTTTGACTTTCTGTTGTTGTTGTTGTTGTTGGACTTTCTGTTGTTGTTGTTGGGGTAGTTGTTGTTTTACTTTCTGTTGTTGTTGTTGTTGGGGTAGTTGTTGTTGTTTGACTTTCTGTTGTTTTTCTTGTTGTTGGGGTATTTGTTGATGTTATAATGGTTGTTGTGGGCCTTTCTGCAGTGGTAGGTGTCTCATTGCTACAAACATCAACACAACATCTGACTCTGATCTCATAGTTGTAGCATATTGGTGGGATGCCTTGATCCTTGTTGCGGCAAATCAGTCCAACTGAGGGATTGCATTCAACATTTTGACCTAGTTCGGCCAAAGGAACATGGATGTTGTCTTTGG
Source organism: Oncorhynchus tshawytscha (assembly GCF_018296145.1). Lineage (NCBI taxonomy): Eukaryota > Metazoa > Chordata > Actinopteri > Salmoniformes > Salmonidae > Oncorhynchus > Oncorhynchus tshawytscha. The sequence goes on along the minus strand of NC_056447.1, from coordinate 56,574,154 downwards.
CTCTGCATTCTACATCTTTAGGTTGGCTACAAATATCAATACCAGATTTCCTTATATTTTCTATGGTTTCAAAATCTCCTCCTTCTGGTCCAACAGAGGGATAGTATTTGTTAATCCAGTCTGACCATTCACAGACTGTCTTGGTCAGGCAGTGTGGAGTAGTAGTGGGTGAAGTGGGTGTTGGTGAAGTCGGGGTTGTTGTGGGCGTAGTGGAAGGGGTTGTTGTCAGAGTAATGGTTGTTGTGGGGGTAGGGGTAGGGGTTATGGTTGTGGTTGGGGTAGTGGTAGGAGTTGAGAAAACAAATACTGTTGTGGTCGGTGCTTGAGTGAATATCTTTGTTGTTGTAACACTTGGTGTAGTTGTTGGAATTGGGGTGCTGGGACAGGGGTTCATAATCCGGACAATAGTTCCATTCTCTTTGCACGTGGCAGTAATACAGGTCCCATCACCGTCAGATGTGTGATATATGGTCGCTCCATAAGGGTATGTTCTGCCGTCGTAGAAACAATAACAAGCTGCAATAGGATTATGACAAGGAACACAAGTTATTATCATGTAATCATCTTGTCATGTTAACTTCTTGGTAATAATGTAGGCTAATGTTTCAGTTATTATTATGTAATCATCTTGTCATGTTACCTTCTTGGTAATAATGTAGGCTAATGTTTCAGTTATTATCATGTAATCATCTTGTCATGTTACCTTCTTGGTAATAATGTAGGCTAATGTTTCAGTTATTATCATGTAATCATCTTGTCATGTTACCTTCTTGGTAATACTGTAGGCTAATGTTTCAGTTATTATTATGTAATCATCTTGTCATGTTACCTTCTTGGTAATAATGTAGGCTAATGTTTCAGTTATTATCATGTAATCATCTTGTCATGTTACCTTCTTGTACTACTAATGTTTCAGTTATTATTATGTAATCATCTTGTCATGTTACCTTCTTGGTAATAATGTAGGCTAATGTTTCAGTTATTATCATGTAATTATCTTGTCATGTTACCTTCTTGGTAATACTGTAGGCTAATGTTTCAGTTATTATCATGTAATCATCTTGTCATGTTACCTTCTTGGTAATACTGTAGGCTAATGTTTCAGTTATTATTATGTAATCATCTTGTCATGTTACCTTCTTGGTAATAATGTAGGCTAATGTTTCAGTTATTATCATGTAATTATCTTGTCATGTTACCTTCTTGGTAATACTGTAGGCTAATGTTTCAGTTATTATCATGTAATCATCTTGTCATGTTACCTTCTTGGTAATACTGTAGGCTAATGTTTCAGTTATTATTATGTAATCATCTTGTCATGTTACTTCTTGGTAATAATGGAGGCTGATGTTTCAGTTTGTAGTGGTTTTCCTTACCTTGGACATTATAGCTGCATCTGACCTCAGTTGATGAGCAACGACTTGAAAAAGAAAGAGGGAGGTTACAGTACCTTTCAAAGTTGAATAAAATATTAAGAGCTATTTGCTATGAAGTACAAAACAATGTTATATGTTATATTCACAATAAGGTATTAACAGGTCAAATCCCAATAAGGTATTAACAGGTCAAATCCCAATAAGGTATTAACAGGTCAAATCACAATAAGGTATTAACAGGTCAAATCACAATTATTAACTTTGAAAATCAAAATCAATTGAATGGTAGGAAAGCCTCTTTGTAGGTGGACTATTGACATTGCCTTATCTGACCAGAAATACAGGCTACCTTAAGGCTTATACCAACCGTATTAAACCCTATGTAATGTAAATACAGTATCTATGTATTTATCAAAATGTTGATCTGAAAACATACCATGTCTGACAGTTCTCCTTGGAAGGTATAACCTCTCCCTCGTTGTAATGAGTTCCATCTCCATCGTAGCAACCACAGTTCTTCTTACTGACACACTTCATGGTACTTTCTTCCAAATAAGGCTGGGCCGAAGGACATTTTGGATAGCAACCTTTAAGATATAAACAGTCAATTTAATCCAGGACACCTGCACAGATTAGATCATCCTCATGGTATCTAGTTCTAACACCAAAGCTGTAATGGATATGATATTTAAATATTTGTATTCAGTTTTCAGTATAGATGAACAAGGGAGGGAGGAGTCATTACATATTTTATACTGTACATTTGTTTAACAACTTGGAATGTAAATTGTCCAAATCAAACGGCCAAGCTGTTATGAAGGGCTCTTAGTTACCTTCCAGTGCAGGGATCTGACTGGAGCATGTTCCTGAGGGATTCTTGCAGGTCTTCATACAGGGGTATCCACATGGATTATAATGCCACTCACACTCACCAATAGGGTTGTAGAAATCACAGAACAGAGCTGGTGAAATTAAAACATGTCACATTTTAACTGAACCAGGGTCCTAAAAGATTGATTGAACAGTTACACATTGAAATCATAAATTGGTATTTTGTCCCGATAGCTAAACAATCCCACCTATCCATCAATCAATTGTCCCACTCAAAGCAAATGACTCACGGCAGATATCTGGTGTTCTCCACTTGATACAAGCCCCTGCCTCGTTACAGGCCTGGGCGTAGGCTGCTACAGCTGTACAGAAACACTCGCAGTCTCCCCCAGTGTCACAGGCACACGAGTCCCTCACACAGGCATCATGGAATGGCGTGGGGTCCACCTTTTAGGTAGATGCATTAAGCCATCATTTATTTATTCAATGCATTGCTCAGCTTGTTGAAGAGACTACAGATGAACTATTGACAATGATTATTATTGGGTTGGATGGCTGACTTTATGTTTTTGTTATCTGTTTAGTACTACTTTTGTTGGTGGATGTTTTTGGTGTCATTCACATGATTATTGACAAACCAATTTTATTAAAAAGATTGCCATCTACCATCATGCAACTCTGCTTGTCATTGTGTACCTTATAGGAAACCTGTTAGCCCAGGACTTGTGCTACAAAATGAATGTTTGTTATAAATTCTACCATATGATTGTTATTATGACCCTGAAGCTGTGAGGTAAATGAACTCTTGTTGAAGCCTTAACCTTATTGACCCTGAGGCTGTGAGGTAAATGAACTCTTGTTGAAGCCTTAACCTTATTGACCCTGAGGCGGTGAGGTAAATTAACTCTTGTTGAAGCCTTAACCTTATTGACCCTGAGGCTGTGAGTTACTGTGTATTAACTCTTGTTGAAGCATTAACCATATTATTGTACTTATGCAGTGCCACTTTGGCTGCGTTTACACAGGCAGTCCAATTCAGATCATTCACCAGTTATTTGCATATCTGACACCAATTGATATTGCCCTTAATGTATAAACAGCAACAACAAAAAAATGGAATCTGATCTTTTGAGCTCTGATTTATACCACTTCCATACGTGGATCTCAATCCTGATTCAAACCCAATTCTCCATGTGATCTCTGCCTGGATGCTCAGATCTGATGTTTTTGCTCTAAAGGTTTTTTTTTGCACATGACCTGCCATTACCATGACAACCACCCAAAAATGTAAAGGACAGGAAATGAGCATTGCATCTGTGTGCTACTTCAGAACCTACATCAGTGTTAATGCGCCAATCTGATATGGGCTACAGTAAAACTACATTCAGGGCCATAAATATTTGGACATTGACTAAGTTATTATTATTTTAGCATATTGGAGTTGACATTAAAAAGTGCAGACTTCAGCATTATTTTGAGTGTATTTACATCTAAATCGGATGAATTGTGTAGGAATTACAGGACTTTTTATATTTGCCTCCCCCCTTTTTTAAGGGATCAAAAGTAATTGGACAATTGCCTGCTCAGCTGTTCCATGACCAGGTGTGTGTTATTCCCTCATTACTTAATTTACAAGTAAGCAGATAAAATGCCTAGAGTTTATTTCAAGTGTGGCATTTCCACTTGAAGTCCACTGCCAGTGAAGCAAGCCATCATTAGGCTGAAAAATGAAAACAAACCCAACAGAGAGACAGCAAAAACAGTAGGTGTGGCCAAATCAAATATTTGGTACTTTCTTAAAAAGAAAGAACGCACTGGTGAGCTCAGGGACACCAAGAGGCCCGGAAGACCACGGAAAACAACTGTGGTGGATGACGAAAGAATTCCCTGGTGAAAAACAACCCCTTTACAACAGCTGGTCAAGAACACCCTCCAGGAGGTAGGATTATCTGTGCCAAAGTCAACAATCAAGAGAAGACTCAACCAGAGTAAATACAGAGTAAAAAAGGAAGACCAGATTAAAGTTTGCCAAACAACATCTAAAAAAGCCTGTAAAGTTCTGTAACAACATCCTATGGACAGATGAGACGAGGATCAACTTGTACCAGAATGATGGGAAGAGAAGAGTATGGAGAAGGGAAGGAACTGCTCATCATCAGAGCATACCACCTCATCTGTGAAGCATGGTGGAGGTGGTGTTATGGGGTGGGCCAATGGAACTGGTTCCCTTGTATTTATTGATGATGTGATTGCTGACAAAAGCAGCAGGATGAAATCTGAGGTGTTTAGGGCCATATTATATGCTCAGATTCAGCCAAATGCTTTTAAACACATTGGACAGTGTTGGGGAATAATCAGAATTGGTGTGAAACACGGCACTTGGTGAAGCCCTATTGGAAGAAGGACCTCATTCTGTGCGTCTGTGTGATTGTCTAAGTGACCCTCAGATGTGGTGAATTCCAATGATTTTAAATGTGCTAGCCAGGTATGCCCTGGGTTACTCTGTGTGAGTATTTTGTTATGGGATCACTAGGTAATAGTTGTCGGACCGTTCTGTGTGAGCGGGGTAGGGTTGACTCTGTGTGGGCAAACCTTTTTATGTTCTGATGTTCTGTGTGGACGTCTGACCAGTTCTGTGTGAACATCTGACCAATCCTGTGTGGGTGATCCTGAAAGTTCTGTGTGAGTACCTAAGATTTCTTAAGTTTTATATGGATTCTGTGAATTATTTTAAATTATGATAAATTGTATGTGTGTATAATCAATTACTAGAGATTTGATAAAGTAATGCTGAGAATGATTAGATCAAATTTAAACCACCCATTCGTAGACGTACGTAGGTTTTGGGGTTCCATTCCCAGTCATTGCGCTGACTAAATTCTGAGTTTTTGATTGTAAATAATCTATTTGTATGTTTTGCCTGGAAAGTTATGGTCGCTAGTGTTTGTGTAAGATATAAACTGAACGTTTTAATAGCTTGTCTGGTTCAAATTGATAGAAGGGATAAATTGAACGTTTTCAATAGATTTTTTAGGTTAAATTGATAGACTAATTCAACTTAAAATAATAACGAAGCAAATTTTGATGCAAGACGATGTCTGTTCACTAAATTATCTGCTGGAACAATGTATTGAGAATTGGGTCGTATTTAAATTACTGTATCAATAGAGAAGACAGTTACCTAAGTTAAAGAAATTCTGAATAATAGCGGGGAGAGAATGGCGATAGAAAGTGATTACCGAAATGTTTTTCATTCTTATAGATTGACTGACGCATGTTATAATTTTGGCCCCGGCGTGTTATTTTTAAAGAAATAGTATACATTTCATAAGTGTGGAGAGCAAAGAGAAGAGGAAGTTATAAAGTTGGGTTTTAATCTTACGATAGAGGTAAGGAAAAACGTTAAAATGAGAGGGGTTATATTTTTGCCCACTGGGGGAAAAAGAAATAGGAGAGTAGATCTGAAAGTTGTGAGCGAGTAGGACATTGTGAGAATAGATTCTGATGGTTATTGATTCTTGGTTTGATTGTTTAAGTAACACTAGTTCATTTTGTTTGATTGTTTAACCTGTAACACCAGTTAATTTGAGCAGGAAAGTTCATGTAGTCTAACATTATAGTATGTTTCCATTATGTGGAACAATGTCAGGTCATTAAAGGTGATTGCTGGATTGATTGAGTAGTATGAGAACCTGTTGGCAGAAGACTAAACTAATATGTTAAGTGGGGGAGTATCATAGATTTTAATTATAGTGTTGTTACTGCAATAGTCAAAACAATTTCATATGTTTTGGGGAATGAAAGCTTTGTGGATATGAGTGGGAAAAAATAATAAGTTTGTTTTGATTTTTACGCTGATGAGACAGCGCCAACTTTTGAAAGATTTTAGATTTGTTTAGAAAATTTATCAACAGGTTGAAATTATTAGATTGCTGATTTAAAGTTTTTTTAGCAGTTGATTTAACTTAAACATTGTATCATAAATATACATTGATTTGATTAAAACTTATGATTAATGATTTGAGGTACAGTGGAATTATCATTAGGTTTGGTTTATAGTTCACGTTTGAGTTTCTGAATAGATGTAGTGTAATGAATACTAACTAAGTGTTTTGTGTTTTCTCTGGGAAAATGGATATTCCACTGTCTCTCTGGAATGTTTCCAGGGACTATACTCTTGGGGAGAGTGAGTGAAATTGAGGCCATAAACTACCACATTGGAGGGGGCCTGGAAGTTTTTTGTTTTACACATGCAAATTATTTTGATAAAGGAATGTTCTGGGAACATGGAAATACAAAAATGTTAGAACTAGTTGATTATTGTTTGCAATTTGTTTTATATAGTGAAAAACACTGCTTTGAAGGGTTTTGTATGACCTATGACCTTCTGATGAAGTTGTGGCTTGATCACCCACATTGGAAAGCCATTTGGATAATGAAATTATGGTCATTTGTAGTACTGCTTTCAAAATAATTTGTGTAATTGGTAAATATGTTTCTTAGCCATATTTGTAATTTGGACCACTGGGAAGGGCATTGCTTTTAACTAAGGATATGCTGCTTTAAGTCTATTTTCCTATGACCAGAGGGGTTAAATCATTTTTCTTTGTGGAGTTTTTTTTTCAGTTTAGTGATTTTAATTTGATTAGGTTAGCTGAAAGTTAGTTTTACATTTCTTTTCAGTTTTGTTTTACATTACTCTCATACGGAGAGATGTGTGTAAAACATGGGGGAGGATTCATTTTTTTGAGGGTTTGAATTAAAGTTATACAACTTAAGTGATATGTGAAGGAGTGTATTGTATTGTTGAGTGTATTGTATTGTTGTGTTTGTTTTGTTCTATTCCCGAGGGGTATAGGTCTAACTTCTTGATCCTTGGCTCTACGATGGAGTTGACAGTGAGATGGGGAGTATAAACCAATTTGAAAGAATAGTTTCAATAGAATGTGTTGATATTCTCTGTGAAATATGTTTAGATATGTGTGTTAAGAATAACTGGTAAAAGTAATAATTTATCATGTAGTTAATGAACTGAACTAAACTGTTGTTCTGATCTGTTCTTTCGAGGTTATCATGAAAAGTGACATCAGACGGTATCTTAATGCATGGAAGAGATAATTGGACCGAATGGTGTGTGTACCTCAAAACCCCCTCTAACTGGCTGAAGAAGAGTGACAAAGGCGTTGAAGGAGGCTTTCCAAACCACTTCTACCGAGAGAAAAGAACCAGGCCAGAAATCGGTGTACAGTCTCAGATCTAAGTCATCAACTGCTTTCATGTTTCTCTCATACTGTGAGAGTCCACTTGGAGTGACCATGAAGAAAGATCTGTTCTAACATTTTCTTATGATGCTGGTATATTGGTTGACGAATGGACAAGACATGAGTGGTAAAGATGAGAAATTGAAATTGGGACATTATCATGGGCCGTCCACTTTGAACTGTAAAGCTATCTGAAGAAGAACGAAAGAGACGCCAGAAGATGCAGTGCCTGAGAGGGTGGGGTTGGTCAACTGTGCCATTAAAATTGTTTATACTTTTGTGGTATCAGGTTGATTGAAGAGGTCTACACCATGTAAATTGTAGTAATCTAGATTAAGAATGCATTGAGATACTGATCTGTATTATAATCATGATTAAAAAAGTTAATAGTAGAATTATGGGATAATTATACTGAATGTAAGTAAATCTGCTAATATTGATGTGTGTTAAATTGAGGATTTTACTTTGAGTGATAAGACAAATTTGAATCACTGAGGAATGCTATTCTAAATATTGGTTGGATAAATAGTTGGGTTGTTACTTATGATTTGGAATATGAATGATTTCACTGCCCTGTGCTCTATTCCTGAGTATATTTCTGAGCATGAGGACTTAGAGGGATGTATGTCCTATATGTTGTGAGGAGGCCTGTGTTTAGACACTGGTTCTCATGTAACTTAAAGAGCATAAATATGTTATGTTTTTATTTTCCTCAAATGGATTATTCTATGTTATTAAACATGTGCAAGTCTGTCTTGTAGAATAAAGGTTGTAAACTTAGTTTCAGAAGGGAGAAAGCTTACATATAAGCTAAGGTATTTGACATTGAGGGGATTTGAATTTTTATATTGAGTATGTAATTAATATTCTGATTCTTTAGAAGGGACAATGTCCCTTGAGAGGGGAATGTTGGGGAATAATCAGAATTGGTTGGTAACATAGGTAAGATGTTTTATATTCATCATATGTTTGTAAGTTACTTCTCATCAGAATGTTATTTTTGTATAATACTGTGGTGGGGTTGCAGTATCTGTTCCATGTCAAGACTAAGTTGCTTGGGCCGGAGAGAGGGGAGAGGTCAAGCGTGTATCTCTTGGCTCCACAATGTCTGTGTGCCAGTCAGTGTGTCTCTGTGATCTTGTCAAGATAGGATGGATTTGATATATGCCTGTTGATATGGAGGATTGGTTTATGGTTCTGAGTTTGAGAAAATAACATAGTTTAGGAGACAAAGCTGAACGATTTATTATGTCTATGCTGTCTGACTATGTGTGTTTTTTGCTATTAAAGGATCTCAGCTGCAATGTGTAAGGAACTCTCAGAGAATTCATTGATAGACACTAAATTGATCTGAGAGTCACAGGTTGTGATAGAGCTCATATAATTAAAGATGGACTTTGATAACTAACTCTGACTTGTGTGTGGTTTGCTCTCATGATTAGGTAAATAGAGGAAATTCCACGACAACAGCCCTTCACATTGCAGATGGACAATGACCCGAAGCATACTGTGAAAGCATCCCAATACTTTTTTAAGGCAAAGAAGTGGAATGTTCTGCAATGGCCTTTAAGGCCTAGATTCAATCCTCGTTAAAGAGCGATTGAGCCAACAAATGCAGTGTTTACCTTGAATGTGGTCTTCATGAATTCAGAAATATTGCCTTTAAAAGGTGCATAGCCGAAATGGGGTCTAGAATCTAGCATTTTAGAGTTGATCCCCCACATCTCAGGTCCATATTTATATTACAGATTAACTTTTCTACGACCTGTACTGCAGTAAGGTGCAGAGAGGTCAGTGGCTGGGTAAGAACGGGTTATTTTCAAAGCCAGATTTACTCACAAATAAACCTTGATGAAGGTCAAGTTCCTCATACAGCAGATAGCTCCAACAACCAGAGTGATTGAGGCTATTAATACTTAAAGAGTACATTGATGCACCTGTGCGTTGATCTAAGTAACATCACCAAAAAATCCCTCTCACAATCTGTCAATTTAAGCGATATCAGGTTTTTTACTGCTTGAAAGCTCAGGAAGTATGGAGGTAGCTTTGTGCCAATAAAAATAAGGGATTAAGTACGTGTCCAAAAAAAGTTAAATATCTCCTAAATATACAACAGACACTTCAAAATCCTATTCCTTATGATTTATTTTTGACTGTCTGTTTTGCCATTTATGAATGTGTTGTTATGTTATAGCAGTAAAGGCCAAATTGAATATCTTATCAAATATTGTTGGGGGGGGATATATTTTTGAAAAAGGGGTCCTAAAATTCCAAAGGGGTCCTAAAAAGGGGTCCTAAAGGGGTCCTAAAATTCCAAATGAAATAGCTAAATGATCAATGGCACTGTATGAACATCTGAAAACCATTCCATATGTAACTCCCTCAACGGCTTTTAACCGAAATTGACCATTTTCACCAAATGTATTTACCAACATAGCCAAGATACACAAGTCATAGCCTTTGTACAGACAGCTTGTTTTAACCTGCCGACTGCATGTATCTGCTGTACTGTCTATTGAATGTATCTGCTGTACTGTCTATTGAATGTATCTGCTGTACTGTCTATTGAATGTATCTGCTGTACTGTCTATTGAATGTATAGGTTATTCAAATGACTGTATTTATTTATTTATTTTATTTTACCTTTATTTAACTAGGCAAGTCAGTTAAGAACAAATTCTTATTTTAAATGACGGCCTAGGAACATTGGGTTAACTGCCTGTTCAGGGGCAGAACGACAGATTTGTACCTTGTCAGCTCAGGGACTTAAACTTGCAACCTTCCGGTTACTAGTCCAACGCTCTAACCACTAGGCTACCCTGTATATGTGTGTCTTTTTATCTTAGTTTATATCAGCTGCACTACGTCGACTTCCTAACAACTTCGGTTGGTATGGCAATAAAGTATTGAATCTATATTGAATAGTATCTGCTGTGTACTGTACCTGTGAGTGGCAGGCTGAGAAAACGTTACTGGTGATGATGCTGCAGCGTTTCAGAGACCAGGACTGCCTGTATGATCTTAAAGTGCATGGGTTTTTTATGATATCAGCGTTGGGGCAACTGGGTGACACTTTCCAGCTGTTCCCAAACTCCAGAGCTTCAACAACCACTTCCTGGTTTCTGGACGTGAAGTCGTTCTTTCCATTACCATCGTAGTTACCACACAGACCACACACTTGGCCCTGGAAGGAAATTAAATATTTAAAAATAATAACTTGAAGTAGATAATAAAACATCACATTGTTTTGTAAGCCAATGCAATTGGTAAACAAAGATACAGTGCAATCACTGGTTCAAAATGTCCTATTCTAGTCACTCACCTGGAAGGTAGAGCTGAGTTTGATGAACAGGCTATTCTTCTTGTCCCACATGAGGATCAGGCCATTTCCAGCCTCAACAACAACATAGAGACCGATAGAGTGGACCTGGTATGGTACGTCAACCCCGTTCTCTTGTTTGATCACTTTTACAGATTCATCTGCTAGTCTGATCTCATTGTTCTGAAAGACAGAAACAGAAAGTGTTCATTGATAATGTAATACTAGTAGACAGGTTTACACTGTGGTGGTGCTGGATTTAACACTACCCAGGGTAACACTGTGGTGGTGCTGGATTTAACACTACCCAGGGTAACACTGTGGTGGTGCTGGATTTAACACTACCCAGGGTAACACTGTGGTGGTGCTGGATTTAACACTACCCAGGGTAACACTGTGGTGGTGCTGGATTTAACACTACCCAGGGTAACACTGTGGTGGTGCTGGATTTAACACTACCCAGGGTAACACTGTGGTGGTGCTGGATTTAACACTACCCAGGGTAACACTGTGGTGGTGCTGGATTTAACACTACCCAGGGTAACACTGTGGTGGTGCTGGATTTAACACTACCCAGGGTAACACTGTGGTGGTGCTGGATTTAACACTACCCAGGGTAACACTGTGGTGGTGCTGGATTTAACACTACCCAGGGTAACCAGGGTAACACTGTGGTGGTGCTGGATTTAACACTATCCAGGGTAACACTGTGGTGGTGCTGGGCTTAACACTACCCAGGGTAACACTGTGGTGGTGCTGGGCTTTAACACTACCCAGGGTAACACTGTGGTGGTGCTGGATTTAACACTATCCAGGGTAACACTGTGGTGGTGCTGGGCTTTACACTATCCAGGGTAACACTGTGGTAGTGCTGGGATTTACACTGTGTGGTGCTGGGTTTTACACTGTGGTGGTGCTGGGTTTTACACTGTGTTGGTGCTGGCTTTTACACCATCCAGGGTTACACTGGGGTGGTGCTGAGTTTTACACTATCCAGTATGTACACTAAAAGTGGCAGTAGTAAAGCCTCTCTTGAAAAAGCCAAACCTTGACCCAGAAAATATAAAAAACTATTGGCCTATATCGAATCTTCCATTCCTCTCAAAAAAATTGAAAAGGCTGTTGCGCAGCAACTCACTGCCTTCCTGAAGACAAACAATGTATACGAAATGCTTCAGTCTGGCTTTAGACCCCATCATAGCACTGAGACTGCACTTGTGAAGGTGGTAAATGACCTTTTAATGGCATCAGACTGAGGCTCTGCATCTGTCCTCGTGCTCCTAGACGTTAGTGCTGCTTTTGATACCATCGATCACCACATTCTTTTGGAGAGATTGGAAACCCAAATTGGTCTACACGGACAAGTTCTGGCCTGGTTTAGATCTTATCTGTCGGAAAGATATCAGTTTGTCTCTGTGAATGGTTTGTCCTCTGACAAATCAACTGTAAATTTCGGTGTTCCTCAAGGTTCCGTTTTAGGACCACTATAGTTTTCACTATATATTTTACCTCTTGGGGATGTCATTCTAATACCTAATGTTAACTTTCACTGCTATGCGGATGACACACAGCTGTACATTTCAATGAAACATGGTGAAGCCCCAAAATTGCCCTCGCTAGAAGCATGTGTTTCAGACATAAGGAAGTGGATGGCTGCAAACTTTCTACTTTTAAACTCGGACAAAACAGAGATGTTTCCCGAGAAACAAAGAGATCTTCTGTTGAATCTGACAATCAATCTTAATGGTTGTACAGTCGTCTCAAATAAAACTGTGAAGGCCCTCTGCGTTACTCTGGACCCTGATCTCTCTTTTGAAGAACATATCAAGACTGTTTCAAGGACAGCTTTTTTCCATCTACGTAACATTGCAAAAATCAGAAACTTTCTGTCCAAAAATGATGCAGAAAAATGTATCCATGCTTTTGTCACTTCTAGGTTAAACTACTGCAATGCTCTAAATAAACTTCAGTTAGTGCTTAATACGGCTGCTAGAATCCAGACTAGAACCAAAAAATTTGATCATATTACTCCAGTGCTAGCCTCCCTGCACTGGCTTCCTGTCAAGGCAAGGGCTGATTTCGAGGTTTTATTGCTAACCTAAAAAGCATTACATGGGCTTGCTCCTACCTATCTCTCTGATTTGGTCTTGCCGTACATACCTACACGTACGCTACGGTCACAAGACGCAGGCCTCTTAATTGTCCCTAGAATTTCTAAGCAAACAGCTGGAGGCAGGGCTTTCTCCTATAGAGCTCCATTTTTATGGATTGGTCTGCCTACCCATGTGAGAGACTCAAATTCAGTCTCAACCTTTAAGTCTTTACTGAAGACTCATCTCTTCAGTGGGTCATATGATTGAGTGTAGTCTGGCCCAGGAGTGTGAAGGTGAACGGAAAGGCTCTGGAGCAACGAACCAGCCTTGCTGTCTCTGCCTGGCCGGTTCCCCTCTTTCCACTGGGATTCTCTGCCTCTAACCCTATTACAGGGGCTGAGTCACTGGCTTACTAGGGTTCTTTCATACCGTCCCTAGGAGGGGTGTGTCACTTGAGTGGGTTGAGTCACTGATGTGATCTTCCTGTCTGGGTTGGCGCCCCCACTTGGGTTGTGCCGTGTCGGAGATCTTTGTGGGCTATACTCTGCCTTGTCTCAGGATGGTAAGTTGGTGGTTGAAGATATCCCTCTAGTGGTGTGGGGTCTGTGCTTTTGCAAAGTGGGTGGGGTTATATCCTTCCTGTTTGGCCCTGTCCGGGGGTGTCATCGGATGAGGCCACAGTGTCTCCTGACCCCTCCTGTCTCAGCCTCTAGTATTTATGCTGCAGTAGCTTATGTGTCGGGGGCTAGGGTCAGTTTGTTATATCTGGAGTACTTCTCCTGTCCTATCCGGTGTCCTGTGTGAATTTAAGTATGCTCTCTCTAATTCTCTCTTTCTCTCTTTCTTTCTTTCTTTCTTTCTCTCTCTCGGAGGACCTGAGCCCTAGGGCCATGCCTCAGGACTACCTGACATGATGACTCCTTGCTGTCCCCAGTCCACCTGGCCGTGCTGCTGCTCCAGTTTCAACTGTTCTGCCTGTGATTATTATTATATGACCATGCTGGTCATTTATGAACATTTGAACATCTTGGCCATGTTCTGTTATAATCTCCACCCGGCACAGCCAGAAGAGGCCTGGCCACCCAACATAGCCTGGTTCCTCTCTAGGTTCCTTCCTAGGTTTTGGCCTTTCTAGGGAGTTTTTCCTAGCCACCGTGCTTCTACACCTGCATTGCTTGTTGTTTGGGGTTTTAGGCTGGGTTTCTGTACAGCACTTGAGATATCTGCTGATGTATGAAGGGCTTTATAAATACATTTGATTTGATTTGATTTGATATACTGTACATGTCAATTTGAAATTATACTGTACAAATACATAGCTAACCCTAACCCAAATACATAGCTAACCCTAACCCAAATATATAGCTAACCCTAACCCTAATACATAGCTAACCCTAACCCTAATACATAGCTAACCCTAACCCAAATGCAAGGAGGGGGGGGGTTCCTGCTATCAATTCTGCTCATAGAGAATTCTAAGCAGGCATTCCCTCAGACAGCCCTGTCAATCTAGCTACAGTGGTTGCTCCACTAAAAATGTTGTGATTATGCTGCGGGATTTAGAGGTAATTTGTGGTTTAGTACAGTACCCTGCGTCACCACTTCATTGCTCCAGACCAACGCAAGGGGGAGTTAGAGCACTGATTATGATTTTGGTTCCAACTGTGTCTCTAACTGACAATGAATGGGTGACATAAACCTAAATAGAAACTGATAATTGTGCACGACTTCAGTATTACTTACTAAAACTGTTGTTAAACAGGTTTTTATTATTTCATTTTGTTAGGATTGTTTTGGTATTACTGGAGTACTGTAGGCTACTCTCGACCAGTCACGTTGTACAGCGCCTGAGTGGCACAATGGTCTAAGACACTGTTTAGCAAGCTATGTTGCTACAGATGCTGGTACAATACTCCTACCGGCCTCGACTTGGAGATCCATGAGAAGACTGTAGGTTTTGTAGCTAAATGCATGGGGGGGACGAGATAAGCGCAATCCAGAGTTCAGCATGGAATTCCGCTCACTCACGACATTGTGCCAAATGTCCAGACTTGTCTATTGTACCTTTAATGCAAGTCTGAAGCCGTTTATGAACAGTAGTTCCTACCCCCAAGAAGAGCTTGATGGCCTTGGAACAGGTGGTGCCGGTGGTTCCACAGGGAATGTTCTCTGTGATCACTCTAAAGGTACCTTTTGGATTGTTGCTGCAGTAGTCCTGCAGGATGTTTTCAAATTCACAATCAGAAAACATCGTAGTTATTATTATTATTACCTCATCTTAAACATAATTGGAAAATATGTGCATCATACATAAAGTAGGGGATTTAATAAAAATACAAAGAAAATCATGAATGCAAATGATTATTGCCCTACCTGAGTAAGAATGTATTCACAATCTCCATTGAAAGTGAACCTTTCCTCATCAAAAGTGATGAAATGCCCATCTCCATATATGGCACACATCCCATCACACTGCTTTTTGGTACACTGCCATTTTCTGCCTTCACAAGTGCTACAATGATGCAAACATAATCACATGGGAAGATTTTAGAGGGAAGCATTTGACATATCCAAAGAAGAAGAAGAAGAAGATGGATAGAAGTTGATTTTACCAGGTATTGCAGTCTACTTTGAGCACATGTCCAGGTTGGTAGTAGACTCCATTGTGAGAACAGGGACATAGGTCTTCCTTGATGCATCCTCCGTTTCCATCAGACAGCAGACCATCAGGACATACACAGCCTGACACACACTCTGCACTGATCTATAACACAATGAATCAGGGAAGGACTGACATGAATTTAAGTTGGACTTTATGTGCCTGAATGTCCCTCCTCCCACCAGGGTATAAGTTGTGGACATTATGTGCCTGAATGTCCCTCCAACCTCCAGGGTATAAGATGTGGACATTATGTGCCTGAATGTCCCTCCACCCTCCAGGGTATAAGATGTGGACATTATGTGCCTGAATGTCCCTCCACCCTCCAGGGTATAAGATGTGGACATTATTTGTCAAATGGATCAATTGATCAGGTGTTTGAAAAGACACAAGGATGACTTTTAAAGATGATCTCCTTGACGTTCATGGAGATCAGGTTCTCTGTAAACATTACAGTCTGCTCAAACAGAAACCCTCTAAAAAGTAAATCTCATCGGAGGATATCGTTTGGGATACTGGGCCTAGCTTTGTCCAAGGTAATAAATCATTTGATCAATCTGACACTGTGTGAACATAACATTGTCCTTGTATGTTTTAATTAAATGTGTTGCAATATATGTTTTATTAACGTGTTGTAAGACATGTTTTATTAACGTGTTGTAAGACATGTTTTTATTAACGTGTTGTAAGACATGTTTTATTAACGTGTTGTAAGACATGTTTTTATTAACGTGTTGTAAGACATGTTTTATTAACGTGTTGTAAGACATGTTTTTATTAATGTGTTGTAAGGCATGTTTTATTAACGTATTGTAAGGCATGTTTTATTAACGTGTTGTAAGACATGTTTTTATTAACGTGTTGTAAGACATGTTTTTATTAATGTGTTGTAAGACATGTTTTATTAACGTGTTGTAAGGCATGTTTTTATTAACGTGTTGTAAGGCATGTTTTATTAATGTGTTGTAAGACATGTTTTTATTAATGTGTTGTAAGACATGTTTTTATTAACGTGTTGTAAGGCATGTTTTATTAACGTGTTGTAAGACATGTTTTTATTAACGTGTTGTAAGACATGTTTTTATTAATGTGTTGTGAGGCATGTTTTTATTAACATGTTGTAAGGCATGTTTTTATTAATGTGTTGTAAGGCATGTTTTTATTAACTTGTTGTAAGACATGTTTTTATTAACGTGTTGTAAGACATGTTTTATTAACGTGTTGTAAGACATGTTTTTATTAAGTGTTGTAAGGCATGTTTTTATTAACGTGTTGTAAGACATGTTTTATTAACGTGTTGTAAGACATGTTTTTATTAATGTCTTGTAAGACATGTTTTTATTAATGTGTTGTAAGGCATGTTTTTATTAACGTGTTATAAGGCATGTTTTTATTAACGTGTTGTAAGGCATGTTTTATTAATGTGTTGTAAGGCATGTTTTATTAATGTGTTGTAAGACATGTTTTTATTAACTTGTTGTAAGACATGTTTTTATTAATGTGTTGTAAGGCATGTTTTTATTAACGTGTTGTAAGGCATGTTTTTATTAACGTGTTGTAAGGCATGTTTTTATTAACGTGTTGTACGGCATGTTTTATTAATGTGTTGTATGACATGTTTTTATTAACGTGTTGTAAGGCATGTTTTTATTAATGTGTTGTAAGACATGTTTTATTAACGTGTTGTAAGGCATGTTTTTATTAACGTGTTGTAAGACATGTTTTTATTAACGTGTTGTAAGACATGTTTTATTAACGTGTTGTAAGGCATGTTTTTATTAACGTGTTGTAAGACATGTTTTATTAATGTGTTGTAAGACATGTTTTATTAACTTGTTGTAAGACATGTTTTATTAATGTGTTGTAAGACATGTTTTTATTAACATGTTGTAAGGCATGTTTTATTAATGTGTTGTAAGGCATGTTTTTATTAACGTGTTGTAAGACAAGTTTTTATTAATGTGTTGTATGACATGTTTTATTAACGTGTTGTAAGACATGTTTTTATTAATGTGTTGTAAGAAATGTTTTATTCATGTGTTGTAAGGCATGTTTTTATTAACGTGTTGTAAGACATGTTTTTATTAATGTGTTGTAAGGCATGTTTTTATTAACGTGTTGTAAGACATGTTTTATTAACGTGTTGTAAGACATGTTTTTATTAATGTGTTGTAAGACATGTTTTTATTAATGTGTTGTAAGACATGTTTTTATTAACGTGTTGTAAGACATGTTTTATTAACGTGTTGTAAGGCATGTTTTATTAACGTGTTGTAAGGCATGTTTTATTAACGTGTTGTAAGGCATGTTTTTATTAATGTGTTGTAAGACATGTTTGTATTAACGTGTTGTAAGACATGTTTTTATTAACGTGTTGTAAGACATGTTTTATTAATGTGTTGTAAGACATGTTTTTATTAATGTGTTGTAAGACATGTTTTTATTAATGTGTTGTAAGGCATGTTTTTATTAACTTGTTGTAAGACATGTTTTTATTAATGTGTTGTAAGGCATGTTTTTATTAACGTGTTGTAAGACATGTTTTTATTAAAATGTGTTGTAAGGCATGTTTTCATTAACGTGTTGTAAGACATGTTTTTATTAACGTGTTGTAAGGCATGTTTTATTAATGTGTTGTAAGGCATGTTTTTATTAACGTGTTGTAAGGCATGTTTTATTAATGTGTTGTAAGGCATGTTTTTATTAACGTGTTGTAAGACATGTTTTTATTAACGTGTTGTAAGACATGTTTTATTAACGTGTTGTAAGACATGTTTTATTAACGTGTTGTAAGACATGTTTTTATTAACGTGTTGTAAGACATGTTTTTATTAACGTGTTGTAAGACATGTTTTTATTAATGTGTTGTAAGGCATGTTTTTATTAACGTGTTGTAAGACATGTTTTTATTAACGTGTTGTAAGACATGTTTTTATTAACGTGTTGTAAGACATGTTTTATTAACGTGTTGTAAGACATGTTTTATTAACGTGTTGTAAGACATGTTTTTATTAACGTGTTGTAAGACATGTTTTATTAATGTGTTGTAAGACATGTTTTTATTAACGTGTTGTAAGACATGTTTTTATTAACGTGTTGTAAGACATGTTTTTATTAACATGTTGTAAGACATGTTTTTATTAACGTGTTGTAAGACATGTTTTATTAATGTGTTGTAAGACATGTTTTATTAATGTGTTGTAAGGCATGTTTTTATTAACGTGTTGTAAGACATGTTTTTATTAACGTGTTGTAAGACATGTTTTTATTAACGTGTTGTAAGACATGTTTTTATTAATGTGTTGTAAGACATGTTTTTATTAACGTGTTGTAAGACATGTTTTTATTAACGTGTTGTAAGACATGTTTTTATTAACGTGTTGTAAGACATGTTTTTATTAATGTGTTGTAAGACATGTTTTTATTAATGTGTTGTAAGGCATGTTTTTATTAACGTGTTGTAAGACATGTTTTTATTAACGTGTTGTAAGACATGTTTTTATTAATGTGTTGTAAGACATGTTTTTATTAACGTGTTGTAAGACATGTTTTTATTAATGTGTTGTAAGACATGTTTTTATTAATGTGTTGTAAGACATGTTTTATTAATGTGTTGTAAGGCATGTTTTTATTAATGTGTTGTAAGGCATGTTTTTATTAATGTGTTGTAAGGCATGTTTTTATTAATGTGTTGTAAGACATGTTTTTATTAATGTGTTGTAAGGCATGTTTTATTAATGTGTTGTAAGGCATGTTTTTATTAATGTGTTGTAAGACATGTTTTATTAATGTGTTGTAAGACATGTTTTATTAATGTGTTGTAAGACATGTTTTTATTAATGTGTTGTAAGACATGTTTTTATTAATGTGTTGTAAGACATGTTTTTATTAACGTGTTGTAAGACATGTTTTTATTAATGTGTTGTAAGACATGTTTTATTAATGTGTTGTAAGACATGTTTTTATTAACGTGTTGTAAGACATGTTTTTATTAATGTGTTGTAAGGCATGTTTTATTAATGTGTTGTAAGACATGTTTTTATTAATGTGTTGTAAGACATGTCCCATTGTAGACTTACACAGTGACTGTCTAGTGTTTGACAGCTCTTCTGGCACTCTGAGCCCTTGGCTCCGGGCCCTGCACTAGAACAGTTGAAGAAACCCATTGGTTCTTCACAGGCTGTAGGGAACAAAAGTAGGCTTCATAGGTTAGTAGGGATTAAACTACAGAGTCTTGGTTGTGAAGTGATTTGCTATATTTGGCAAATAAAGATGTGTTCTGTATTTCAGAGTACTCACATAAATGTTGTTGTTCTCCAGTACAGCTTAATTTCCCTTGTCTGCAAGAACTGGGTGGTTAAGAGGGATACAAGAGGAGGGGGTTAAGCATGGTTTAGCATGCCTCTTGCAGTAAAACAAGACTTCAGAAGAAGACAGTCGATTTCTAAATATTTTAATAGAGCCACAACAGAGAAGACCATCAGATTTTCAGAGATTTTCTTTCACATGCCAACCAAGTCCTTACCATGTAGCCCCATAGATCCTGGTGACCTCTCCAGGGGGTACTACTGTGCCTCCATTGTAGCAGGAGCAGTGTGAGGCAGGGACACACTCTCCCTGGTCATTCAGGTAGGTTCCCTCGGCACAGCCACAGCCGTCCACAGACACATGGTCTAACTGTTCAATTCAATTAAAAATGTTTTATCCATGAGGGGAAATTACTTTGGGCATGTCTGCAGCAACAACATCCACAACAACAAGAAGATACACAACAACAACAGAACAGCAACAACAAGACAACAACAAAACAGCAACAACAGCACAACAACAACATACAAAACAACAAGACATTAATAAAATGAACAATAATAGCAAACACATACAATAGAAATGAGATGTCCATGTAAATGTACCTGGCAGGTGAAGTCTGTCTGGCTCAGTGAACGACAGGTACGGTCACAGCTGGTCATGGTGTAGTCATAGACCATCGTGTCAGGGCAGCTAGAGGAGTACTTCCCTGTGGAAAACAGTATGGTGATTCAACATTTAATTACATGTTTTGGGGTATTTTGTTTTAAATAAGAAGGTTAACCCTGAACACCGTGGGTTAATAGGAGGGGAAACCCTGGACACCCTGGGTTAATAGGAGGGGAACCCTGAACACCGTGGGTTAATAGGAGGGCAAACCCTGGACACCGTGAGTTAATAGGAGGGTAAACCCTGGACACCGTGGGTTAATAGGAGGGTAAACCCTGAACACCGTAGGTTAATAGTAGGGTAAACCCTGAACACCGTGGGTTAATAGGAGGGTAAACCCTGGACTCCGT
This sequence comes from Oncorhynchus tshawytscha, assembly GCF_018296145.1. Taxonomy (NCBI): domain Eukaryota; kingdom Metazoa; phylum Chordata; class Actinopteri; order Salmoniformes; family Salmonidae; genus Oncorhynchus; species Oncorhynchus tshawytscha. Next base: position 56,553,288 of record NC_056447.1, on the reverse strand, counting down.
GGGTTAATGGAGGGGAAACACTGGACACTGTGGGTAGTTGGAGGAGAAACACTGGACACTGTGGGTACATAGGAGGGTAAACCCTGGACACTGTGGGTTAATAGGAGGGTAAACCCTGGACACTGTGGGTTAATAGGAGGGTGAACCTTGGACACTGTGGGTAAATAGGAGGGGAACCCTTCATTAGTTATTTAATAAATACATTCAGTATCTCTGATGTTTATCTTACCACAGGTGGTGTTTCTCCATCCACTGAGCAGGACGCCTGCAGCAGCACATGCATGGACGTAGGAGGAGACCGCAGCACACATGCACTCCTCACTCCTCTCACAGTTACAACTGTCATATAGGCAGATCTACAGGGAGAGAAGAAGAAACAGAAGAAGAAGTTATGAGATGTGATAATGAAGAAAACTTCTTTCTGAAATCACACACAAGCACAGGACAATAGTATTACAAAAATCTGATTAGATGTTTTGAGATAAATTCAATTAATATTATATAATTATTTGATATAGAACGTCTTAAATGATTGTTTAATAAATAAATATATATTCTTAGAGCTTTGAGATAACTCTGTAATTAAAGAGCATTTGAGAAGTTAAAATCATCATACTTACTTCCTTGTAGTAATTTGGGTTGATCTCAGTGTGGCATTGGGAAAATATTCCTTCACTATCTGACAGCATTGAGCACCAGTGCTTGGCATATCTCTCTGTAAAACATATGAGATATTAGCAACATTTAACAAAGTACAAAGAGTTTTAATCTAGGCTTTACTGTCCCTCAGTCGAGCACCTGATTCGCTTTTTGTTCACCTGGGCTGAAGCGCATTTGGGTATTGTATCATTAGACCAGGGGTTCCCAAACCTTTTTGGCCCACGACCCCATTTAGTGAAGAGGCCTGCCCGCTGTCCCACTATAGATTTGCCCCATTTGTGCAAGAGTCCACCTTTCAATCACATGGAATCTGTTTTTGTCAATATAGCCACGCAGCACACGGAACATCCCCTGTGCCATGTCATGCTCAGAAATCGTGAGACAGAACAATATGTCCTCATGAATAGCATCCCCCGATATGTATAGCGAACAAAATTCAATGCATGGGGCATCTCGGCCTCCACAGCTAACGTCCATTTGGAGAGCATAAACTGGGGAGTTTGTGAGTCGTTCAGTTAGAGTTTCCTCTTGATTGCGAGAAATAGCATAAATTCTTTGTTTAACATGTGCCTCTATCCCCCCACATCGATTGCGGACGGTAATATCAAAATCTCTGCAATAGTGTGTGGTTTCATTCCGTAGTGGAATGAAAGCACACCCTAGCACATGGCGCACCTGTGTAATTGTCATGCTGTTTAATCAGCTTCTTGATCTGCCACACCTGTCAGGTGGATGGATTATCTTGGCAAAGGCTAAATGCTAACTAACAGGGATGTAAACAAATTTGTATATATATTATTTGGTATTTTGGAAATTCTCCCGTGACACCATTTTCATAGAAAGTGACCCCACATGGGGTCGTGACCCCTAGTTTGAGAACCGCTGCATTAGACATATGTTAATGTTTTTAAAGAGGTTGAAGGAGTACCGTTCTCTACACTCAGACTGCATGGGATCTCAAAGTTCTGTTCTGCATCAGGACAGCTTGCTTTGGTCTTCCAAGTGTTGGCGAACGTCACAGCGGTTCCTTCCACGAGTCCATTGATGGTTCTGAAGTCGTCAGCTTGGACACCGTTAAAGTCTCCGCAAAGACCTGGATAAGAGGTACAAAACATTATAACAGGTGGTTTGAACTAACATTGACTGAAGATGCAATGCATTAGTTTATTAATAATTGTTTCAGGTGAGGTTTGACCGAACCCCTCAAACAAGTGGTATAGTGACATGTTACATTAACAGTAGTTTGATAACCAATAAGCTTTTATAATAACAATGCATGAGATTTATAAAGTGTTTTTCAAAGACCCAAAAACGCTTATCTTTCCACAAAGACTTTAAATGAACAGAGAGAAACATACCCTGGGTTTTTTCTTTGTGTGAACTGCTAGCTACGATGTAGACCTGCATTATAGGTGTTAGCTGGACCTCTAGACGGAGCCCATAAGAGGTATGCACAACGATGTAGAATGTAGAGGGCTGAAAGATCCTTACATCCGCTGTGGAAAATATATACAAGTTCTAGTCACAATCTGGTTTACCATGAACTTTTAGCTCCCACTTCCCTATTGTGGGATGCTTATGGTGTTACATGCTGCTAGACAAGGAAAGAAAGACGAAAGAAAGAGACAACTTCTGGTACAGTACGTACTGCATGGGAAGGGTTTCAAACATGCATTTATACTGATCAATGACTACTAAAATAGACAGATATCACATCTCTGTATCCCTTTTCTCAAGCAGCCATCAATCAGTCACTCACCCATGAAAAGCGGCATCTGAGAAAACACCTTGTTGACAAAGACCCTTCCACTGGCCTCGATGACGATCATCTGCAAGTGACAAAATGCAACTTGAGTAAAAGAGACTCCCCTGGTGATAAGGAGTGTGGAACAGGGTTGGAGTCAATTCCAGTCAATTCAGAAAGAAAACCTAATTCCAATTCCAAATGTTCCTCACTGAAAAACAATGAAGAGCATTGGAATTGGAATTCAGTGGACTGCCTGAATTGACTGGAAATGAAATGTAATTTACTCCAACCCTGAAGTGGTGATACGAGTCACTGACTGGCTAACTTACCGTGGACTCTGGAGTCACCAGGGTTACAGATCTTAGGCAGGTCTCAATGTCCGTCTTCCCACATTTCACTATGTCACCCAGGACTGTGAAAGCAGTCTTGTTGGTTTGCTGGGGACAATTGGTACAAGGTATGACAGTTAAGTTATGGTATGATAGTAAAGTTTAGGAATGACAGTAAGGTAAAGGGAACACATTTTTTGTAACACACTACTTACTACTTGCCTACATTTGGTCCTAGGGAACTACAGTTCCTTCAGGATGTATTCACACCCCTTGACTTATTCCACATGTTGCTGTGTTACAGCCTGAATTTTAAATGTATTAAATATTGTTTTTTTCACACAATAATGACAATGTGAAAACATGTTTTTAGAAATGTTTGCTATATATTGAAAATGATATACAGAAATATCTTATTTACATTAGAATTCACACCCCTGAGTCAATACATGTTAGAATCACCTTTGGCAGCGATTACAGCTGTGAGTGTTTCTGGGTAAGTTGCAAAGAGCTTTGCACACCTGGATTGTACAATATTTGCAATTATTTATTGTTGTACATTCTTCAAGCTCTGTCAAGTTGGATGTTGATCATTGATAGACAGCCATTTTCAAGTCTTGCCATAGATTTTAAAACCGATTTTAAGTCAAAACTGTAACCAGGCCACTCAGGAACATTCAATGTCATCTTGGTAAGTAACTCCAGTGTAGACTTGTGTTTTAGGTCATCATCCAGCTGAATGGTGAATTTATCTCCCAGTGTCTGATGGAAAGCAGACTGAACCAGGTTTTCCTCTAGCATTGTTCCTGTGCTTAACTCCATTCCATTTATCTTTTATACTGAAAAACTCCCCAGTCCTTAACGATTACAAGCATACCCATAACATGATGCAGCCATAACATGGTGCAGTCACCACTATGCTTGGAAATATGAAGAGTGGTACTCAGTAATGTGTTGTATTGTATTTGCCCCAAACATAACACTTTCTATTGATGACAAAAAGTTAATTGCTTTGCCACATTTTTTGCAGGATGACTTTAGTACCTAGTTGCAAACAGGATGTTAGTTTTGGAATGTTTTTCTTCTGTACAGGATTCCTTCTCTTCACTTTTCACTTTTCACAATTAGGTTAGTATTGTGGAGTAACTACAATGTTGTTGATCCATCCTCAGTTTTCTCCTATCACAGCCATTATTGGGTGTGAATACCTTCTGAAGGCACTGTATATTATGGTTCAACTTGATTGAAAAGTATTTATGAGATTAATATGGATAGTGATGCTCATGGTATGTATAAGCACTTCCAATGCAAGTGGCTGCCAGCTGTCGGCAGCAATCTATGCCGGATGTGGCCGGTTCGTGGGCCAGTACATGTTCGCTAGCGAGTTAGGAGTTAAATCTACTAAACATACAGTATGTGTCAGCAGGGAGTCATATTAGTGCCACCTGACATGGAATCTGAATTGAATCACTTTGAATTTGTATGAAGAAATCACATTGTTATTCAATATTTTCTGTTGGCACTAATATCCCTCCATACAGTAGGTTAGATCCCTACCTTGAACAGGACATATGATCAGTTTCCATACAGTAGGTTAGATCCCTACCTTGGACAGGACATATGAGCAGTTTCCATACAGTAGGTTATATCCCTACCTTGGACAGGACATATGAGCAGTTTCCATACAGTAGGTTAGATCCCTACCTTGGACAGGACATATGAGCAGTTTCCATACAGTAGGTTAGATCCCTACCTTGGACAGGACATATGAGCAGTCTCCATGGAAGGTGTAGGCTTTCCCATCGTAGGTGGTGATGTGGGAACCTCCCACTATGGAGCAGGTAGCAGGGCAATCTAGATCCATACAACTCCACTGGCCTTGGATACAGGTACTAACAGAGAGAGACAGTCAGTTTAGCCTCAACATAAACAACTCCACAGGCCTTGGATACAGGTACTAACGGAGAGAGACAGTCAGTTTAGCCTCAACACATACAACTCCACAGGCCTTGGATACAGGTACTAACGGAGAGAGACAGTCAGTTTAGCCTCAACACATACAACTCCACAGGCCTTGGATACAGGTACTAACGGAGAGAGACAGTCAGTTTAGCCTCAACACACCCGGATCAACACATTTAGTCACAACAATGACATCAGTATATTCACAAACAGTCAGTGCAGCTCTTACCATTTGTGGCATGTTCTTGAGAATGATTGTCCAGGCTGGTAAGACAGTCCATTTAGACAAACAGCACTGGTTCACAGCTACACAACCAGTCTGTAGTGATGTCATCAAACACGGTTCCATATGAGGACATTCAATACATTTAGTCAGCTGATCCCAGGACTGGTACATTCAATACATTTAGTCAGCTGGTTCCATACATGACATTCAATACATTTAGTCAGCTGGTTCCATAATGTTCCATGAATGACATTCAATACATTTAGTCAGCTGGTCCCATGACTTACATTCAATACATTTAGTCAGCTGGTTCCATAACTGACATTCAATACATTTAGTCAGCTGGTTCCATAATGACATTCAATACATTACATTTAGTCAGCTGGTTCCATAATGACATTCAATACATTTAGTCAGCTGGTTCCATAATGACATTCAATACATTTAGTCAGCTGGTTCCATGACTTACATTAAATATTTTTAGTCCTTCCTTATCTCATTAAATACATTGATACATGTAGATCAGTATCTTAATTACTACAGTACATCTGTTGCAGAACTTTGATCAAATAATGAAATCTCCAGTCCTATAATAAGGCTACTCTTCCAATCTATGTAACTTTTAACCTTTTCCTGGTTTAAATAGCCACATAACTTTTATCAGGTTTTTATACACCCTTCCTGGTTGAAATAGCCAGGAGATTTTCCAGAATTTCTTTAAAACCCTGTGACCTGTTTAGAAAATATATATCTGTATACCTAGGCGGCAGGTAGCCTATTGGTTAAGAGCATTGGGCTAGTAACTGAAAGGTCAATGGTTTGAATCCCTGGCCTGACGAGGTGAAAATTCTGTCAGTGTGCCTTTGAGCAAGGCACTTACCCTAACTGTTCCTGTAAGTCTCTCTGGATAAGAGCATCTGCTAAATATGTAAATCTGGTCCCACTCCCATCATTGCCCATAAAAATACCTTTTCACAACTACTAATTAATCACATTCAGATCCTATAGGGTCGTGATGTATACCTGGGTTAGGTTACCAGATTAGGAAAAGCTCCAGGCCCCAGGAAAAACAATTTGCCCCACCACCCTGGGACCTGTGGTGCTACCTCTACATCAGGGCATCATCGGTTGTATTCAGTTACTTTAAAATAGTTACGTAGCTGATATATGATGTTGTATTCAGCTACTTTAAAATAGTTACATAGCTGATATATAATGTTGTATTCAGCTACTTTAAAATAGTTACATAGCTGACATATAATGTTGTATTCAGTAATGAGTGCATGTACCAGCAGGGCAGAAGCATCCGTCGGTGCAGTGTTCCTCACAATGCTGGTTCCTCTTTGGGTTGGAGCAGGTATCAGTGCAGGGACTACCACACTCCTGGTACTGCATGCTTAAAGGACACGTCTTCACTGCTCAACACAAATAACCAGAGTCACAGATCTGTTTCTGAGGCTTCATTACTTCACATTTTCATGTCTTCACTGCTCAACACAAATAACCAGAGTCACAAATCTGTTTCTGACTCTTCATTATATCACATTTTCACGTCTTCTTCCATTGACATCATTGGAAGTGAAAATTGGGATTTGCTCCTCAGTTTTCAGTCACATAAATGTAAATACAAGCATGTCAAAGAAGAAGACACTATAGATTACCTAAGGCAAAGCATTATTTCATGTCAAAAGTGTTTACTTTGAGTTACAATATACATATATATAGTTTTTTTTTACCCACATCCAAACTACCAACAGAGCAATACAAACAAACAATCCAGTATAAAAACAAAAAGGATGTGTCATGCAAAAAAGATTCCCTTACAGCAGAACTGGTCGGTCTTCCACTCCTGGGGTTTCCCCCCTGCGTGAGCACACTGGCGGGAGTACTCTGACATGGTGGGACAGGCGCAGGTGACACTGCTGCTGCTGTTGCCACAATGACACATGTCTTCTGCACAGGCCTTGATGAAGGAGTCTGTGGCAATCAGGTCCTTACAGCTACTGAAGGCAAGACTGGTGAGAAGCTGCTCACAACGTTTGGTCTGAAAGGATGAAGAAGAAGAAGAATTACGAGAGGCAACAGACGGTTTGATTCTCTGATCCACCTCTACGCAGACGACACCATTCTGTATACTTCTGGCCCTTCTTTGGACACTGTGTTAACTAACCTCCAGATGAGCTTCAATGCCATACAACTCTCCTTCCGTGGCCTCCAACTGCTATTAAATGCAAGTAAAACTAAATGCATGCTCTTCAACTGATCGCTGCCCGCACCTCCCCGCCCGTCCAGCATCACTACTCTGGACGGTTCTGACTTAGAATATGTGGACGACTACAAATACCTAGGTGTCTCGCTAGACTCTAAACTCTCCTTCCAGACTCACACTAAGCATCTCCAATTCAAAATTAAATCTAGAATCGGCTTCCTATTTCTCAACAAAACATCATTTACTCATCCTGCCAAACATACCCTCGTAAAATTGACTATCCTACCGATCCTTGACTTCGGCGATGTCATTTACAAAATAGCCTCCAACACTCTACTCAGCAAATTGGATGCAGTCTATCACAGTGCCATCCATTTTGTCACCAAAGCCCCATATACTACCCACCACTGTGACCTGTACATAGCCAATCTGTAAATAGCCCATCCAACTACCTCATCCCCATACTGTTATTTAAATGTTTTTCTCCTTTGCACCCCAGTATCTCTACTTGTACATTCATCTTCTGCACATCTATCACTCCATTGTTTAATTGCTAAATTGTAATTATTTCACTACTATGGCCTATTTATTGCCTGTATATAAACGTTTTTCTCTATTGTGTTATTGACTGTATGTTTGTTTATTCCCTGTGTAACTCTGTGTTGTTGTTTGTGTCACACTGCTTTGCTTTATCTTGGCCAGGTCGCAGTTGTAAATGAGAACTTGTTCTCAACTAGCCTACCTGGTTAAATAAAGGTGTTCTCAACTAACCTACCTGGTTAAATAAAGGTGTTCTCAACTAACCTACCTGGTTAAATAAAGGTGAAATAAAATACAATTTTAAAAAATTCAGCTCAACTCTAGACTTGTAAATACCTGGTCTTCACACTGCTCAGTGTGAACAGGGATTTCTGTACAGGTCTCTGTTGGGCCATTCATCTTCCAAATATCGGCATAGTCGATTGTCTTCAGATAATCATCTGTAGGAAAAGAAACATAGTTTTATCTTACCTGTTTATTTCCCCTTACAAACAGTCTCTGTCATCATGTGTTTTGTGTTTTTGGTAACCCTTTCTTAAAATGGTACCTAGAAAAATACTTTATAACCCCTTCCTAACCCATAGATTGAACCCACACATTCATAAACAGAACAGGAGCGTAATCCGCCCCTCTAAGACATTTGGTGATTTTGTTTACCCTTCCTATTGAACTCGTTCTGGACTCCGTTGAAGTCTCCACACAGCCCACATGTCTGATTCTGGAACTTTGAGTCCAGCTCCACCTATAAAACCAATGGAAGATGACTGAGGGTTAATGAATTGCAAGCTAGCTGGCCATGCACCTACAGCAGTTCATATATATGTACATTTCACATACAGCTAGCTGGCCATGCACCTACAGCAGTTCATATATATGTACATTTCACATACAGCTAGCTGGCCATGCACCTACAGCAGTTCATATATATGTACATTTCACATACAGCTAGCTGGCCATGCACCTACAGCAGTTCATATATATGTACATTTCACACACCAATAGAATTTGATTTGATATCCCTATGTTTGGCATATGACGCTGAGTACAAGGAGTGGGATGTTAACACAAAACAGGCGCTGTACTTCAGGTTAGGTACATACAGATAGGATCAAAACCAATGTGAACTTATTAAACTGATAAGTTCTTCCATACTGTCACCTCCAAATGGCACCCAATTTCCTGTATAGGCCTATATAAAAGTAGTAAGTAGTATGTAACCGTGCAGAAATATAGATTGATTATTGGTCTGTCCTGTCCCATCAGATGTTAACACTCTGTTCCCACTCTTATCCCATCAGAGGTTACCACTGATGTTCCCACTCTTATCCCATCTGAGGTTAACACTGATGTTCCCACTCTTATCCCAACAGTTCCCCTAACACTGATGTTCCCACTCTTATCCCAACAGTTCCCCTTACACTGATGTTCCCACTCGTATCCCAACAGTTCCCCTAACACTGATGTTCACACTCTTATCCCAACAGTTCCCCTAACACTGATGTTCCCACTCTTATCCCAACAGTTCCCCTAACACTGATGTTCCCTTATCCCAACTTATCCCAACAGTCCCCTAACACTGATGTACCCACTCTTATCCCAACAGTTCCCCTAACACTGATGTACCCACTCTTATCCCAACAGTTCCCCTAACACTGATGTTCCCACTCTTATCCCAACAGTTCCCCTAACACGGATGTTCCCACTCATATCCCATCTGAGGTTAACACTGATGTTCCCACTCATATCCCAACAGTTCCCCTAACACTGATGTTCCCACTCTTATCCCAACAGTTCCCCAAACACTGATGTTCCCACTCTTATCCCAACAGTTCCCCTAACACTGATGTTCCCACTCTTATCCCATCAGAGGTTAACACTGATGTTTCCACTCATATCCCAACAGTTCCCCTAACACTGATGTTCCCACTCTTATCCCAACAGTTCCCCAAATACTGATGTTCCCACTCTTATCCCATCAGAGGTTAACACTGATGTTCCCACTCTTATCCCAACAGTTCCCCTAGCACTGATGTTCCCACTCATATCCCATCTGAGGTTAACACTGATGTTCCCACTCTTATCCCAACAGTTCCCCTAGCACTGATGTTCCCACTCTTATCCCAACAGTTCCCCAAACACTGATGTTCCCACTCTTATCCCATCAGAGGTTAACACTGATGTTCCCACTCTTATCCCAACAGTTCCCCTAGCACTGATGTTCCCACTCATATCCCATCTGAGGTTAACACTGATGTTCCCACTCTTATCCCAACAGTTCCCCTAGCACTGATGTTCCCACTCTTATCCCAACAGTTCCCCTAACACTGATGTTCCCTAAAGTCACTAGCTAACTACAGACCATTTTCACCAGGACCAGAATATTGCATTAAAGCATCACATTTACATTTGACATTTAGCAGAGACTCTCGTCCAGGGTGATTTACAATCAGTGTATTGAACCAAAGTAGGTGAAACAACCACATATCACTGTAGTGTAACAGAAGACGTATGGAAATGAGTAATCAAACTAAACACATACCCAGAGGGAGTCATCCTCATTCCACATGATGACTAACCCCAGCTTGGCTGTGATCTTCACATAGGAAACGGTCCTCTCAATGAAGACGTTAAACTGACCAAACGGTATGGTGACCCTAGAGGGACAAAACAATAGTGTTCATCAGAGAGGAGAGTCTGTATTCCAACAAGGGTCAAAATGGTCCTTTAAAGGATTTTCTTTGTATTTTTCTTCCTCCCCTGTTGAGACTGTACCAGGTAATAATGTCTGTATAGGATTTCATCAAATGGAATTTCAGCTTGGTAACTTTCATCTGTAAATGGACATCAACTGAACTTCAGAATAAGAGTTTGACCTCTGAATGCTTTTAGATCACTGATGAACTCACTGTTGCCGGTTGAAACTGACATTATGTAGATTAAAAGATTGATCTCAAGATGAGATTAATGATGATGCATTTTTTTTAACTTATGTATTTTACCTCAAGTCTTTGCAACTGAATGCAGGTGAAGTGAAAATATAATTTGTTCCAATCTTTTTTTTAACTGAACAAAAAAAGATTGATCTCTGAATAAAATGAATCCCATTGGATGTAGTTAAGTGATTACAAACCCCCGTATCATTTACTTCCTGTATTACTATGTATTTTACACATCTAAGAGCCAATGGTTTTCCACATCTGAGATCCATTGTTGACTAGACTGGGAACTCACTGTAATCCATTGACGCTGACGTTACCGTTGGCCAGCTCCACGAAGGTTCCATCCAGCTTCAAAGAAACCTTAATAATAATAATAGTAGGACGTTTTATTTGACAGACGCCTTTCAGGACCCTCAAGGTCACCTTCCATTAAGATCATAGAGCAATAAAAACTATTAATCAATACTGCAATTTAAAAACTATTAATCAATACTCCAATTTAAAAACAATTAATCAATAGTGAAATTTGAAACAATTGATCAATAGTGAAATGTAAAACAATCAAAGGACTGATCACAAAGGAATACCTTGGTGATGGTGGGCAGCCCATCTACCTCCCCGCGCTGCAGCTGAATGTTAAAGGCCTCGTAGCCGCTGCTGCTCTTACACAATGACGACAGCACGTAGTTACAGGTGTAGGGCAGCTGGAAGAGGTCTCCATCGTAGGTTTTGTAGTGGTAGTTACCCCATGTGCTGCAGACCTGCCCGTTATGAGTGGGACTTGCTCCTGCTGCATGGGGCGAAATGTACAGTATTGTTGCACCATTCATGTCTGAATATAAGATGTATAATATAACAGTAGAGTAGAATATAGATATTTGAGTATTTGGTGACATATATTCAACAACACAAATTACCTGATACGATTTGCAGTTTGGAATCATATAGACTCCCAATGGAAGTCATGTCTGGAATCATAACTAGAAATAGACAGGGAACAAGTCTTATTTTCCTTCTAACCCAGCTCCTCTTTAGTTCCTCAACTATGCTACATGACTTATCCTAAAGTGATATTAAAATGTATTTCATCTTTTCTTACCAGTCTCAGAATGTGCAGCAGATAGTCCGAAGAGCAGAGCGATCCACGGCTTCACCCATTGGAGTGCCATGATGGTTCTTCTAACGAGTCGTCCTGGTCCACCTGGTCAGGTACTCTTCCTGTTCCTACTGATACCGTGAGGCACCAGGTGCCTGCTTTTAAACTACTTCACTCAAAGAAGTACATTGATGATGCAAGGATAGTTGATTCTGTATCTAAGGAGGGGACTGATCAAACTTTAGGTGTTACCATTGTTCTGTTTGTCTGTCAGAGGTAGGATGACCTTTACTGTAATTGACATTGTGTAATGTATTAATTATAATAATCCCTAGGTAACTATCGATATTCCTGATAAGTAGCGTACATCCCAAAAGTGTTCCCTATTCCCTATACAATGAGTGTACAGAATTAAGACTACAGGTGAAAGCTGTGATCCCTGATTGATGTCACCTGTTAAATCCACTTCAATTAGTGTAGATGAAGGGGAGGAGACAGTTTAAATAAGGATTTTTAAGTCTTGAGACAGTTGAGTCATGAATTGTGTATGTCTGCTATTCAGAGGATGAATGGGCAAGACAAAAGATTTAAGTGCCTTTGAAAGGGGTTTGGTAGTAGGTGCCAGGGCACCGGCTTGTGTCACGAACTGCAATGCTGCTGGGTTTTTCACACTTAACAGTTTCCCGTGTGTATCGAAAATTGTCCATCACCCAAAGGACATCCAGCCAACTTGACACAACTGTTGGAAGCATTGGGATCGACGTGAGCCAGCATCCCTGTGGAAAGCTTTCGACACTTTGTAGAGTCTATGGCCTGACGAATTGAGACTGTTCTGAAAGCGAAAGGGTGACGGGCAACTCAATATTAGGAATGTTTTGTACATTCAGTGTATAGTGAACAGAGTCCTCGTGTATGGTATAGGGTATAGGGTGCCATTTGAGCACATATTGATTACAGTAAACCCTTATCTAAACTGTGATGAATGGACAGACTCATCAACATTCTACAGAATCTTAGATTGTTGCATTAATCTTTAAAGGGCCAGTCTGTGATATTTACAGCCATTTATGCCACAGACGTGTTTGAGTGGTTACGTTTCTCCTGCCCTATCCCTCAGCTTTTATAGCAAACCAAGTGACGGGGCTGCCGTTTAGTTCTTTTTCAAATGAAGGAGTGGGCCTTTTAATGACTCATGGATGATGCGCTGTCCATCTGTTTATGCTGTTTTTTATGGTTTTACCTGGTTTTTAATATATTGCATGACATCAAATTTCATGTATGTTCTGCATATGTTCAAAGATGTTCAAATAAACCTTTAAAACCTGATGGGATTAACTTGTTGGAACTTCAGTGTTATATAACTTCAGTTGTGGTTTACTACTGGTCATGTTTCATGGCCTGTTATTGGAGAAGAGGGATGAACGTTTGTGTTAGTCTTATTATGGACACAGTCTGCTTCACAGCCAGGACTCACCACAGGATCGCAAAGTTGTAGGATCAATCCCAAATTGCACCCTACCTCCTAGCCCCCATAGGGATCTGGTCAGAAGTAGTGCACTATATAGGGAAAAGGGTGCCATTTGGGACACATCCATATAGATGTCCTACAGTTGTTCAAGCTCTGGGGTGTGTCTACAGATGAATTGTTTTTGGTTGGAGGAAGTGTATCATCACCAACTCCACCACTCAGTAATTTCTAAGTACTCAGATCTCTAATGAACCATTAAAAGGATATGACCAAATATTGACTTAGCAACTTATTTACAATTCATCATCAGCTTTTGGTGAACACACTACACAGTCACGCAGTAGAAGATGAGGTGTCAAGCTCAGCTCAATTATAATTCACTGAAATATTTCAGGACTATACTTGTACTAACAGGATGGCTGTTGTGTTAGAACACAGTAGTTATATTTCAGACAGAGTAGTGATACTTCAGATAGAACAGAGTAGTGATATTTCAGATAGAACAGAGTAGTGATACTTCAGATAGAACAGTGTAGAGATACTTCAGATAGAGGATAGATACTTCAGATAGAGTATAGTGACACTTCAAGACAGAACAGAGTAGTGATACTTCAGACAGAACAGTGTAGAGATACTTCAGATAGAGGATAGATACTTCAGATAGAGTATAGTGACACTTCAAGACAGAACAGAGTAGTGATACTTCAGATAGAACAGTGTAGAGATACTTCAGATAGAGGATAGATACTTCAGATAGAGTATAGTGACACTTCAAGACAGAACAGAGTAGTGATACTTCAGACAGAACAGTGTAGAGATACTTCAGATAGAGGATAGATACTTCAGATAGAGTATAGTGACACTTCAAGACAGAACAGAGTAGTGATACTTCAGATAGAACAGAGTAATGATACTTCAGATAAAATAGAGTAGTGATACTTAAAATAGAACAAAGTAATGGTACTTCAGGTAGAGCAGTGATACTTTAGATATCACAGAAGTGATACTTCAGATAGAGTTGTGATACTTCAGATAGAACAAAGTAATGATACTTCAGGTAGAGCAGTGATACTTTAGATAGGACAGATTAGTGATATTTCAGATATAACAGAGTAGTTATACTTCAGATAGAACAGAGTAGTGATACTTAAAATAGAACAGAAGAGAGAATAAAATAGACGGCACGGGTCAAAATTCTGATGACGCGTACGTACCCAAATATGGGTATCTGGCTAGGACATCCTGTTCCTGTTGTCATGTGTTAGAAGGTGTGTTATTTTATATCTATATTGCATCTATTCCTTTGAAGTTGTCGTGATGATTGATGTGTAGGGACCTGGTTGAACTGGGGGGGGGCGTGTTTGAACATTTCAAAGAGGGTGACCCCACACCCACCCTATTTTATTGCCCTTAGCGTTGTTATCCATGAAGTAGGAATGTCAGGGGGGGTTGTATTTGCGGTAGACGCATTATAAATAAATCCCAAAACAAGACATGCGGCCCCAGAACACTAAACAAGATTTTAAAAATGAACATGGATTTTGCAAAGCAGTGATGACTGTAACAAAGGAAGCAGGACCTCGGCTGAAACATAGAGAAAGGGCCAAGTATAAAGCCACAATATACGATGCGGCAAAAAAGCAGTTTCTAAGTGTGTATAGAACCAAAATACCGCCCACAACTGCGCTGAAAGATCAAGTGCTGATGCCTAATGGACAGCAATGGGAGTATCAGTTTGATTACCTGGCCTGTAGAGAGAAACTATACCGTAGCCGAAGGAGAAGAATATACAGACCAGGCTTTAGAAGTGGACTACAGGCGTGAAGACTGGCTGTTTTTTTGCAAGGTTGTATTTCCCGAACTGAGAGTTATCACAAAGGGGTATAGCGTGTTCACTGGCTACGAGACCCATTAGGAAGGTGCCCCTGACTCCTCAGGAAGAGTATTTCATAGGGTGAAAATACAAAGAAAGAATGGACTTCCATGTGGATGTGTGGAGTTCAATATCAGCAACGAGGAAACCCGCAACCAAAACATTCATGATAGTGGCCTGACTGGGGATTTTAGGTTGCGCATGCTTATTCCTTTTAAAAGTTGAGATCTAATGGAATTGAAAATGTTAGAGTTGTTGGACGCTCTTTTTCTACAGAGTCAACAGCAGCAGAGCATTGTTCATCTAAGGAAGTGCATAATATATACTGTATGAATCCTGAGGATTATGATTCAAAGGAACCTCAAGAAGGTACATCCTCATAAGGGTCAACCCCCGAATAAAACTACTGTGGTGCTGCAGGTTTATACCTTCGCTGGTCAGAGCCCTGGAGTCTAGGGGTCTTGTGCCTTCTATTCCCAGAGTTTACGGGGTAACTGAGGCTTAACTACAGGAACTGAAGGAGGAGATCTACATCCACGAGAAACTCAAAGAAATACGCAACACCCTTGTCGTGTCTTTACTATCATTAAATTGAAGACTTAGTTTTATCAAATATCCTCTGTAATTAGTATTACGCGATCAAACTGATTAATCATGTAACTGGAATTAACTAGAAAGTCGGGATCTGAAAAATATTCAGATTACAAAGTTATAATTCCGAATATAACCTTTCAAATATTTTCATATCTGATCCAAAGTCTTCTGATTAATGAATTATTTACTTTACCTCACGTTAGTCTCATCCCAAACGTAAATTGTTGATTATCTGCACGAACCCAGTCTTCACTTTGAGTCATCCATACATCAATTGTCAATTAAATCATTCATTTATTACTAACTAAGTAATTCACAGAAATGCATAAACAAACAGTAAATATGGTTACAAGAAATGATAGGAGAATGTGCCCTAGTGGGCTAAACCGGCATGGCGGCTTGGTGGACAAAAGGGTAGTGGGGGTCGACTGAGAAGTCACTACAGAGTTAATAATTATAACAATTGAAATGCTAATCCTTTGCACGTGAACACTCACTCATTTCGGGAACAATTGCAATCAATATATATATTTACGCTCAGTGTGTCGTCTTGATCGCTGTTGAAAAGTTGTTTCTTTTGTAGAATTGTCCGTCTCTCTCCCACGTTCTCTCTGTTGAGGTTAGAGTGGATTGTTCAGAGTGACATTCATTCATTCATTATATGAATGACTTATATGAATGTCACTTCGCGTTCAATGATACCGAATTCCTAGCTGCAGACTAGTAATTAATATCAAAGACTTGTTCTTATTCTGTCGGTATCGATAGTCTAAGAGTTTAACCACGTGGTATGGTTAAAATATTCAAATCAAATCAAATGTTATTTGTCACATACACATGGTTAGCAGATGTTAATGCGAGTGTAGCGAAATGCTTGTGCTTCTAGTTCCGACAATGCAGTAATAACCAACGAGTAATCTAGCTAACAATTCCAAAACTACTACCTTATACACATAAGTGTAAAGGGATAAAGAATATGTACATAAAGATATATGAATGAGTGATGGGACAGAGCGGCATAGGCAAGATGCAGTAGACGGTATCGAGTACAGTATATACATATGAGATGAGTATGTAAACAAAGTGGCATAGTTTAAAGTGGCTAGTGATACATGTATTACATAAAGATGCAGTAGATGATATAGAGTACAGTATATACGTATACATATGAGATAAATAATGTAGGGTATGTAAACATTATATTAAGTAGCATTGTTTAAAGTGGCTAGTGATATATTTTACATCAATTCCCATCAATTCCCATTATTAAAGTGGCTGGAGTTGAGTCAGTGTGTTGGCAGCAGCCACTCAATGTTAGTGGTGGCTGTTTAACAGTCTGATGGCCTTGAGATAGAAGCTGTTTTTCAGTCTCTCGGTCCCAGCTTTGATGCACCTGTACTGACCTCGCCTTCTGGACGATAGCGGGGTGAACAGGCAGTGGCTCGGTGGTTGTTGTCCTTGATGATCTTTATGGCCTTCCTGTGACATCGGGTGGTGTAGGTGTCCTGGAGGGCAGGTAGTTTGCCCCCGGTGATGCGTTGTGCAGACCTCACTACCCTCTGGAGAGCCTTACGGTTGTGGGCGGAGCAGTTGCCGTACCACCTGGGGGCGGCCCGTCAGGAAGTCCAGGACCCAGTTGCACAGGACGGGGTCGAGACCCAGGGTCCCGAGCTTGATGACAAGTTTGGAGAGTACTATGGTGTTAAATGCTGAGCTGTAGTCGATGAACAGCATTCTCACATAGGTATTCCTCTTGTCCAGATGGGTTAGGGCAGTGTGCAGTGTGGTTGAGATTGCATCGTCTGTGGACCTATTTGGGCAGTAAGCAAATTGGAGTGAGTCTAGGGTGTCAGGTAGGGTGGAGGTGATATGGTCCTTGACTAGTCTCTCAAAGCACTTCATGATGACTGAAGTGAGTGCTACGGGGCGGTAGTCATTTAGCTCAGTTACCTTAGCTTTCTTGGGAACAGGAACAATGGTGGCCCTCTTGAAGCATCTGGGAACAGCAGACTGGGATAGGGATTGATTGAATATGTCCGTAAACACACCAGCCAGCTGGTCTGCGCATGCTCTGAGGGCGCGGCTGGGGATGCCGTCTGGGCCTGCAGCCTTGCGAGGGTTAACACGTTTAAATGTTTTACTCACCTAGGCTGCAGTGAAGGAGAGTCTGCATGTTTTGGTTGCGGGCCGTGTCAGTGGCACTGTATTGTCCTCAAAGCGGGCAAAAAAGTTATTTAGTCTGCCTGGGAGCAAGGCATCCTGGTCCATGACTGGGCTGGTTTTCTTTTTGTAATCTGTGATTGACTGTAGACCCTGCCACATACCTCTTGTGTCTGAGCCGTTGAATTGCGATTCTACTTTGTCTCTATACTGACGCTTAGCTTGTTTGATTGCCTTGCGGAGGGAATAGCTACACTGTTTGTATTCGGTCATGTTTCCGGTCACCTTGCCCTGATTAAAAGCAGTAGTGGTTCGCGCTTTCAGTTTCACGCGAATGCTGCCATCAATTTACGGTTTCTGGTTTGGGAATGTTTTAATCGTTGCTATGGGAACGACATCTTCAACGCACGTTCTAATGAACTCGCTCACCGAATCAGCGTATTCATCAATGTTGATGTTTGACGCAATACGAAACATATCCTAGTCCACGTGATGGAAGCAGTCTTGGAGCGTGGAATCAGATTGGTCGGACCAGCGTTGAACAGACCTCAGCATGAGAGCTTCTTGTTTTAGCTTTTGTCTGTAGGCAGGGAGCAACAAAATGGAGTCGTGGTCAGCTTTTCCGAAAGGAGGGCGGGGCAGGGCCTTATATGCGTCGCGGAAGTTAGAATAGCAATGATCCAAGGTTTTACCAGCCCTGGTTGCGCAATCGATATGCTGATACAATTTAGGGAGTCTTGTTTTCAGATTAGCCTTGTTAAAATCCCCAGCTACAATGAATGCAGCCTCAGGATATGTGGATTCAAGTTTGCAAAGAGTCAAATAAAGTTAGTTCAGAGCCATCGATGTGTCTGCTTGGGGGGTAATATATACGGCTGTGATTATAGTCGAAGAGAATTCCCTTGGTAGATAATGCGGTCGACATTTGATTGTGAGGAATTCTAAATCAGGTGAACATAAGGACTTGAGTTCCTGTATGTTGTTGTGACCACACCACGTCTCGTTAACCATAAAGCATATGCCCCCGCCCCTCTTCTTACCAGAAAGATGTTTGTTTCTGTCGGCGCGATGCGTGGAGAAACCAGCTGGCTGCACCGACTCCGATAGCGTCTCTCCAGTGAGCCATGTTTCCGTGAAGCAAAGAACGTTACAGTCCCTGATGTCCCTCTGGAATACTACCCTTGCTCGGATTTCATCAACCTTGTTGTCAAGAGACTGGACATTGGCGAGAAGAATGCTAGGGAGTGGCGCGTGATGTGCCCGTCTCCGAAGCCTGACCAGAAGACCGCTTCGTTTGTCTCTTTTACGACGTCGGTGTTTTGGGTCGCAGGCTGGGATCCATTCCGTTGTCCTGGGTGGAAGGCAGAACACAGGATCCGCTCCGGGAAAGTCATATTCTTGGTCGTACTGATGGTGAGTTGACGCTGCTCTTATATTCAGTAGTTCTTCTCGACTGTATGTAATGAAACCTAAGATGACCTTGGGTACCAATGTAAGAAATAACATGTAAAAAAAAAAAAAAATGCAGAGTTTCCTAGGAACGCGAAGCGAGGCGGCCATCTCTGTCGGCGCCGGAAGTATGAGGTTCAGCAATGGTCTACAACCTTTGTAGCCTGGTAATGGAGGAAAGCATGATCTTACTGAGAATTTCTCAAAGTTGGGTTTTATTTGGAATTGCAGAAAAGGGCTGTCCCAAGATGCCTGACCCTAACTGGGCTCAGGAGCGGTCCTCTGATTTAGTTAAACTCAAAAGGGAATGGGAGTTTCCTTCAATAAACAGTTCAAATCACATTGTAAAATTGTGTAAACGGTATCATACTCACTCATTCTCGGCTTCGCGTTCCTAGGAAACTATGCAGTTTTTTGTTTTTTTACGTGTTATTTCTTACACTAGTACCCCAGGTCATCTTAGGTTTCTTTACATACAGCCGACAAGAACTACTGAATATAAGATCAGCGTCAACTCACCATCAGTACGACCAAGAATATGTTTTTTCGCGATGCGGATCCTGAGTTCTGCCTTACAACCAGTGTAACCGAGTGGATCACATGCACCGACCAAAAAAAAAAAAACGACTCAGAAAAAGAGGGAAACGAAGCGGTCTTCTGGTCAGACTGGAGACGGGCACATCGTGCACCACTCCCCAGCATTCTTCTTGCCAATGTCCAGTCTCTTGACAACAAGGTTGATGAAATCCGAGCAAGGGTAGCATTCCAGAGGGACATCAGAGACTGTAACGTTCTCTGCTTCACGGAAACATGGCTCACTGGAGAGACGCAATCCGAAGCGGTGCAGCCAGCGGGTTTCTCCACGCAGCGCGCCGACAGAAAAAACATCTCTCTGGTAAGAAGACGGGCGGGGGCGTATGCCTTATGGCCAACGTGACATGGTGTGATGAAGGAAACATACAGGAACTCAAATCCTTCTGTTCACCTGATTTAGAATTCCTCACAATCAAATGTAGACCGCATTATCTACCAAGAGAATTCTCTTCGATTATAATCACAGCCGTATATATCCCCCCAAGCAGACACATCGATGGCTCTGAACGAACTTTATTTAACTCTCTGCAAACTGGAAACGATTTATCCGGAGGCTGCATTCATTGTAGCTGGGGATTTTAACAAGGCTAATCTGAAAACAAGACTCCCTAAATTTTATCAGCATATCGATTGCGCAACCAGGGGTGGAAAGACCCTGGATCATTGTTACTCTAACTTCCGCGACGCATATAAGGCCCTGCCCCGCCCCTTTCGGAAAAGCTGACCACGACTCCATTTTGTTGATCCCTGCCTACAGACAGAAACTAAAACAAGAAGCTCCCACGCTGAGGTCTGTCCAACGCTGGTCTGACCAAGCTGACTCCACACTCCAAGACTGCTTCCATCACGTGGACTGGGAGATGTTTCGACATTGCGTCAGACAACAACATTGACGAATACGCTGATACGGTGTGCGAGTTCATTAGAACGTGCGTTGAAGATGTCGCTCCCATAGCAACGATTAAAACATTCCCTAACCAGAAACCGTGGATTGATGGCAGCATTCGTGTGAAACTGAAGGCACGAACCACTGCTTTTAATCAGGGCAAGGTGTCTGGTAACATGACTGAATACAAACAGTGCAGCTATTCCTCCGGGGCTATCAAACAAGCTAAGCGCCAGTACAGAGACAAAGTAGAATCTCAATTCAACGGCTCAGACACAAGAGGTATGTGGCAGGGTCTACAGTCAATCACGGACTACAGGAAGAAACCCAGCCCAGTCACGGACCAGGATGTCTTGCTCCCAGGCAGACTAAATAACTTTTTTGCCCGCTTTGGGACAATACAGTGCCACTGACACGGCCTGCAACGGAATCATGCGGTCTCTCCTTCACTGCAGCCGAAGTGAGTAAGACATTTAAACGTGTTAACCTCGCAAGGCTGCAGGCCCAGACGGCATCCCCAGCCGCGCCCTCAGAGCATGCGCAGACCAGCTGGCCGGTGTGTTTACGGACATATTCAACCAATCCCTATACCAGTCTGCTGTTCCCACATGCTTCAAGAGGGCCACCATTGTTCCTGTTCCCAAGAAAGCTAAGGTAACTGAGCTAAACGACTACCGCCCCGTAGCACTCACATCCGTCATCATGAAGTGCTTTGAGAGACTAGTCAAGGACCATATCACCTCCACCCTACCTGACACCCTTGACCCACTCCAATTTGCTTACCGCCCAAATAGGTCCACAGACGATGCAATCTCAACCACACTGCACACTGCCCTAACCCATCTGGACAAGAGGAATACCTATGTGAGAATGCTGTTCATCGACTACAGCGGCATTCAACACCATAGTACCCTCCAAGCTCAAGTCATCAAGCTCGAGACCCTGGGTCTCGACCCCGCCCTGTGCAACTGGGTACTGGACTTCCTGACGGGCCGCCCCCAGGTGGTGAGGGTAGGCAACAACATCTCCTCCCCGCTGATCCTCAACACTGGGGCCCCACAAGGGTGCGTTCTGAGCCCCTCCTGTACTCCCTGTTCACCCACGACTGCGTGGCCATGCACGCTCCAACTCAATCATCAAGTTTGCAACACAACAGTGGTAGGCTTGATTACCAACAACGACGAGACGGCCTACAGGGAGGAGGTGAGGGCCCTCGGAGTGTGGTGTCAGGAAAATAACCTCACACTCAACGTCAACAAAACTAAGGAGATGATTGTGGACTTCAGGAAACAGCAGAGGGAACACCCCCCATCCACATCGATGGAACAGTAGTGGAGAGGGTAGCAAGTTTTAAGTTCCTCGGCATACACATCACAGACAAACTGAATTGGTCCACTCACACAGACAGCATCGTGAGGAAGGCGCAGCAGCGCCTCTTCAACCTCAGGAGGCTGAAGAAATGGCTTGTCACCAAAAGCACTCACAAACTTCTACAGATGCACAATTCCTGGCGGGCTGTATCACCGCCTGGTATGGCAACTGCACCGCCTCAACCGTAAGGCTCTCCAGAGGGTAGTGAGGTCTGCAAACGCATCACCGGGGGCAAACTACCTGCCCTCCAGGACACCTACACCACCCGATGCTACAGGAAGGCCATAAAGATCATCAAGGACATCAACCACCCGGTTCACCCCGCTATCATCCAGAAGGCGAGGTCAGTATTGGGACCGAGAGACTGAAAAACAGCTTCTATCTCAAGGCCATCAGACTGTTAAACAGCCACCACTAACATTGGTGGCTACTGACACTGTCAATGACACTGACTCTACTCCAGCCACTTTAATCATGGGAATTGATGGGAAATTATGTAAATATATCACTAGCCACTTTAAACAATGCTACCTTATATAATGTTACTTACCCTACATTGTTCATCTCATATGCATACGTTGATACTGTACTCTATATCATCGACTGCATCCTTATGTAATACATGTATCACTTTTAACTTGGTTTACATACTTATCTCATATGTATATACTGTACTCGATATCATCTACTGTATCTTGCCTATGCTGCTCTGTACCATCACTCATTCATATATCCTTATGTACATATTCTTTATCCCCTTACACTGTGTATAAGACAGTAGTTTTTTTTTGGAATTGGTTAGATTACTTGCTCGTTATTACTGCATTGTCGGAACTAGAAGCAGCATTTCACACTCGCATTAACATCTGCTAACCATGTGTATGTGACAAATAAAATTTGATTTGATTTGATTTGATTTGATTTGATTTTCATTCATCTTATACAACAATTAGATGTAAACCTCATATCTGAGGCTATTATATAAACAGCGTTATGGTAATGTGGCCACAACGTCTCCCATGAGCTTCCCCAAGTTGTAACAAATGGACCAGTTTGTAGCTGGATTCTTCACCGGTCTTTTATACTTTCTCCGGAACATGACATTTGTTCGGACCTCCAGTTCTGTGAGGTGGAAGAAATTCCTTTGTTCTCTATGAAAATTCACTCTGTCTCTTATACTGTGTGGCCATGAGGCAGGGTCTTCTCAGGAATTTACGACCTCTCTCTGACCACAGCAGCCTATTGAAGGAGGCAGGGGGAGGCAGGGAGAGGGGGATGGGCTTGCTCTACCCAAAGAGGGCAACGTCATGACACCCTGGTTGACGACAACAAATACAGGGAAGCTGTGGTGGCTGATGTGATGACTTTCTGGCTCAATAAACCCCAAGAGAACGAGTAACAATATATATTTGTTATTTAGATGTAAAGCAATGGGCAACTATATGCATACGATGTCAGAGAGAATAAATACATTTTTTCTTTTGAGAGAACTTACAAATGTTATGCATCAAATGATTGAAAATAAAGTGAACAATGTATCATTCTACACAACACACAATGCCTGGGCTAATGTAGAGCGTTTGCTAAAATGGAGCAGATCATGAATCATGTACGACATGCGGGCGAGAGTCTACAATGGACACAACTGGTATCCCGTCTTGTGGATGATTCTGAAGAACTAGAAACAACTTTGTCTAAGATTTTACTTTATTTGTTTGAAACACCATTTAATTGTAACATGTATCATATTTGTTGTTTATGTACTTATATAGCGGATGTGTGTGTTTTAAAAATTCAGCGACAAAATCTAAAACCAAATATACAGGGTGTTGCATGCTGGGATCATTGAGAAAACAAGTATCCTGCAACGAATCCTGAATTGTCTGTATTCGTAATGCTTGATGTTTGCAGAAAATAAAAAATACATTCAAATGTTCAAATGTTGTCGTTATTTGAAAGTGGCTCATTAACGTTATTGTACCTCAGAGAGGCAAGAAGGATGGCGGAGCAGATGTTGAAAAACATTTATTATAACCCCTCCATACCCTGGGTCTGATGGGGGTAAGGAACGTTTACAGAGAGCTATAGCCGAAGAAACAGGTAGCCGGTTAAGTGCTGCTAAAGTGAATGAGTGGTTATCAGAGCAGGATGCACATACTCTACATCAACCTGTACGAAAACAACACGTTTTTTCTACTCATCCCTTGTCACATTTCAGGCGGGTCTATGTGACATGCAGGTCCTTGCAGATAAAAATGATGGAAATCGCTACATGCTAACGGTTATAGATATTTTCTCTAAAAAGCATTTGTAAGGGGCTTAAAAAATAAGAGTGGGGCAGAGGTTACCCGGGCCTTTGACTCTATCTTGAAGGAAGGAGGAGCCCCCAAGAAAGTGCAGACTGATGGCAGAAAATATTTTCTTTATAATACTTTTCAGAAACTCATGAAGAAGCACAATATAGTACATTTTGCTACAGGCTCGGATTTGAAAGCTTCAGTTGTTGAACGCTTTAACAGAATTCTGAAGGAGCGAATGTGGCTATGTTTACAACACATATATCGATATAGTTCAAGATTTTTTTTATTTTAAAATCATAGTGGGGGACTTGGTGCGTATATCCAAGTTGAGGGGTGTTTTCAACAAAAAATATGAGCAAGGTTACATCGATGACTTGTTCACGATTACCGAATGTCTACCGCGCATACCCCCGGTCTACAAATTAAAAGATTATGACGGGGAACTTTTGAGGGATCTTTTATGAGAAGGAATTACAGAAGGTACAGTTGGGTTAAGACAAAGTCTTTCACGTGGAGGAGATTCTAGATCAAAAGAGAGAAAATGGTAAAAAAAATGGGTGCTGGTCCGCTGGAAAAACTAGCGGTCCCCTTTGAGTCTTTTATCTTGTTCATAATGTATCTAACATTTTTCCTGTTACGTGCCGGAACATGTGTCAACATGTCATGCATAACTTTATCTTCAACAGGTATTTGATCTTCAGCCGGTAAGATCGCAGGTACAGGCATTACAGGGGCTTGGCTCTCGCTAGGCTCGTCATCTTTTACAGGGTCCGGCAGGGAAAGCGTTAAATGGTTGGTCTCTCTCTCTCACCTTGGTTTACCAAGGCCAAATACCTTTGCAATAGGTTTGTGTATTTTTGGACCTTATCATAGGGGTTCCAGCCTTTTCGGTTCAAAATATCCTTCATGGGCGTATCCAAATCATTTTCCGCTGTTTGTCTGATATTTTCAGGATCCTGCATTTGTTTTTTTAAGTCTATCCAACTCTTGTTGAAACACCAGGTACATTTTATTGGCCATCAAACTCTGTGTTCAACCCCCACATCTGGCAGCAATAAGGCTGGTGATGAAGGGCACGGCTATACTTAGGAAAGGTAGAAGAAAACCGCCAGATTGTTGTATGCTGTCTTTTCTTTTGAAGACTTGCCCTTTTATTGGCAAAGAGTTTAATCGCGGTCTTTTGTCTCTTTAATTTTTCAATTGGGTCAGGGTGAGGGGAATGCGTCCTTTGAGAAGATTCAAAGCAATCTCACATAGGGCTAATATGAGATCTGAAGAACAGTGACCCAAGATGGCCTTCCCTTCTTTAGCTGTATTCCCAACTGGGCTTCTCAAGAGGGGCAGGTTTCTTTTTAAACTCAGAGACATAGCGTTTACTTTTTAGGAATATACGCAGCCGGCCACTCCCATGGGAACAGACCGGTTCGTATCCTCAGGTGTTCTGGAGTATTTGCTTTTAAATCCACGATTAAATAAGAAAATGACGCTTTGGTAGCGTCCTCGTAGCTTTCCATAAAGTAGGATTTCCTTCCCGGGTACATCTGCTGAGTTAGAGTATTCATTTGTAGTTTGTTTCTAGGATTTTTGAACAAAACCATGTAATTGGTGTTCAAACTGATGGTGCGGCTATTTTTACCTTGGTGAAAGACATTCTGCACCAAGTAAAGCACGGACAGGTTTCTATGATGAATATATTGGGTAAAAGCTTGTGCAATTTCGAGGACCTGCAAATAGCATGTCGTCCAAAACCAGCAAATTGTTTTTATGAGGAGGGAGAAGTTCATCATCAGACAGGGATTCAGGTATTCCTTCAACAAACTTGATTTTTATTTTCTTCAACAATTCATCATACAGAGGTTGATAACACGAATAACACCACACAATATTATCAGGCTTTTGAGATAACACATGTTCAGAATTCTCTAAAATACTTTTTACAAAACAAGTTTCACCACTATTGGAGGGGCCTGCGATTAAGGCCGATTATGGTAGTTGCAACCGGGGGTCAAAAACTTCTACAGCAGTCATTATATCTTAAGCTTTAAGACACACTGGGGCTTGTAGCATAAGTCAGTAGCCAAAGGGCAATGTGGTCCCGTCAGGCAAAAGCAGTCTCTTGTTATAGACTACCCTGAATCTTTTAGTAAGTGGGGCATTCCTTAGATGGAAGCCCTTTTTATCCCTAACAATTTTTTTTGTAGGAGCTCAAAATCTCCAAGGCACTATTTTGGCCGTTTATGAACCCCTCGACCAAGCGTGTGATTGATTCCAAGTTGACACGCGGGGCATTCTCATAGTTTTTGAGTCAAGCCTTTGGCTTTCAACACCACGTGATTGTCACGTGATGTGATTGCCTCCTGTGAATCACCATGTTATTGCCTCCTGTGGTCCCAAAAGGAAACCTTTTCTGACCATTCTGTGATATGGTCACCATCTTCGAGTTAAACCACCCAGATAGTTGCTAAGTGGGGGGGTTCCAATCACCCTATTTGCTTACATAGACCACAGAGTCTATGTCATGGTAAAGAACCCGCCTCTGAAGCTGCTCCATGAGGGCGTACAGTTCAAGTCGGCCATAGGCCGTGCTAAATGCTGCAAGAAACACATTTACATTACCCGGGGGTAGAACCCACTTCTTGTTACGCCTCCATTGCAGCAGGGCAATGTCTTGACTCAAGAATGAAAAATTAGAAATGTTGTATTGGCCCGAAAAAACAAATTCCCACAATTCTTCGGGGTCTTTAATGATCGGCGTTGTTAGCATATTGCATCTCTGCAAAAGCTTGCCCCAAAGCGAGTTCAAGTACAATTTCGACAGATTTATTTTGGTTTTGTTGACCTCTATTCTGTCAGTATGCCTTCTCTGTTGTGATAGTCTTGAATGTACTTGTCTTTGCTCTCTTGATCTGTGACCGATGCAGGATAGCCTGAAGCCATTTGCTTGCATCTCAAGAAGGTCTTGATGTACTCTTTAAAGAATCGTATTTGTCTTGAAACTCTTGGTACATTTCCCCAAAAGTATTTTGGGTTAGGACACACATGGCCTGGGGCACAAAGCAAGATTTACAACCATGGTCTCAACCCTGTCAATCTGTGTGCATCCATCTCAATGATAAGACCCAAACGCCTTCTCACCCCTATTCAAAGCATGTTGAATAAAAATGTCTTTATCCTGGGCCAAGTACTCCAACCATTGAATGGACCCACTAGAGTATGATTTGAATTGGCGTCGGTAGTTGTCAGGCGAGGGCATAGCTATAGATGCTGTAGGTAGAAAGTGTGTACGATAGGTTTTCATGCATGCCGATGCAATAGTTGTACAACTCCAGGGGTCAATGCCTGCATCTTTGATTACCTCTTCTCTGAATCTGAGGCATCCGTCACGCACTATAACCACATCATTGTCACAGTATGATTCCATCTCTTTATGGAAATCAAAGGTGATATGTCTTACTGTCTCGTACCACATCATGAATCTCTCACGCTGTTTGGGAGACATTTGATCACACCCGTACATTTCGGGGCTGGGATATGATCCGACATAATGTAGATTCTCCTCAGATGTGAAGAAGTGGGGAAACCAGCCTTCACAGAGTTTTCAAAATGCAAGGCCTCTGGCATTTGAGCCAATCTCATGGGTAAGAAGCTTAAACTGTCAATGTATCTCTGGTTGAATTCAGGGTCTACAAAACACAAGATTTTACTACCTTGAGCTATGACACTGGGTGCAATGCTTTGCTGTATGAAGTGGTTCAGAAGAAGGTAGGAGTCATAGGCTCTAGAATTGTGCGCTATAAACGTGAAGTTTGAAATGTTTTAGAAAAAGCAGTGCACAATTGGGTCCCTCTGCCGACCACTTTTCACCCTTGAAAGTCATGGTAAATACAAAAATAGGCAAATGAACCCCTGATTGCTGATTTGTCTCAAAATCATAGAACACGTATTTCTCTGAATGTTCATCTTCAGCCAAGGGCTGAATATAACACTTGTGTGGCACTTCCTGAACCACTTCAGCGTCTCTGCTTTTCAAAGGCCCTTTACAAATTGGGCAATGTATTATTCCACACACATTAGGTTTAGGGCTGTCTATTTGTACCTTTTTGGGATAGGGGGCAGCATTTTCACTTTTGGATGAATAGCATGCCCATAGTGAACTGCCTCCTACTCTGTCCCAGATGCTAATATATGCATATTATTATTAGTATTGGATAGAAAACACTCTGAAGTTTCTAAAACTGTTTGAATGATGTCCGTGAGTATAACAGAACTCATATGGCAGGCAAAAACCTGAGAACAATCCAACCAGGAAGTGGGACATCTGAGGTTTGTAGTTTTTCAAAACTTGGCCTACCGAATACACATTGAGATATGGATAAAGTTGCACTTCATACGGCTTCCACTAGATGTCAACCGTCTTTAGAAACTTGAATGAGGATTCTGCTATAAAGGAAGGGCTCATGAGACCTCTTTGAGTCAGTGGTCTGGCAGAGATCCTTGGTCTCATGACGCGTGTTCCCGACAGAGTTACCTCTCGTTCCAGTGCATTTCTGAGGACAAAGGAATTCTCCGGTTGGAACATTATTGATGTTTTATGTTAACTTCTTGGTGACAGGGGGCAGTATTTTCAAGTCTGGATGCATGCCCAAATTCAACTGCCTGCTACTCATCCCCAGAAGATAAAATATGCATAGTATTAGTATATTTGGGTAGTAAACACTCTGAAGTTTCTAAAACTGTTTGAATCACGTCTGTGAGTATTACATAACTTATTTAGCAAGGCGAAACCCAGAGGACAAACCATTCAGATTTGTTTTTTTTGAGGTCACTCTCTTTTCAATACGATTTCATTGGGAATCCAGATTTCTAAGGGACCTTCTTGCAGTTCTTATCGCTTCCACTGGATGTCAACAGTCTTTAGAAACTGGTTGAGGTTATTCCTTTGTGTAATGAAGAAGTACAGCCATCTTGAACGAGGGTCACTTGAAGCGTACTGTTTGAGGCGAGTGACCAGAAAGCTACAGTTTGTTTTCCTCCTGTATAGAACACAGATCATCCCGTCTTCAATTTTATCAATTATTTACGTTGAAAAATACCTAAAGTTGCATTACAAAAGTAGTTTGAAATGTTTTGGCAAAGTTTACAGGTAACTTTTGAGATATTTTGTAGTCACGTTGCGCAAGTTGGAATCAGTGTGTTTCTGGATCAAACGCGCCAAATAAATTGACATTTTAGATATATATCGACGGAATTAATCGAACAAAAGGACCATTTGTGATGTTTATGGGACATATTGGAGTGCCAACAAAATAAGCTTGTCAAAGGTAAGGCATGAATTATATTTTTATTTCTGCGTTTTGTGTTGCGCCTGCAGGGTTCAAATATGCTTTTCTCTCCTTGTTTACTATGGTGCTATCCTCAGATATTAGCATCGTTTGCTTTCGCCGAAAAGCCTTTTTGAAATCTGACATGTCGGCTGGATTCACAACAAGTGTAGCTTTAATTTGCTATATTGTATGTGTGATTTCATGAAAGTTGGATTTTTATAGTCATTTATTTGAATTTGGCGCTCTGCATTTTCACTGGCTTTTGGTCAGGTGGGAGGCTACATATTGCAGAGAGGTTAATGAGAGTCACGTCACAACATGCGTTAGAAATGCAAAATTGGCCTCTCGAATGGCACAGCATCACAGTGCTCTGGCATCACTACAGGCCTGAGTTCGATTCCAGAATATTAGCTACATGATGACAAACACATTCATTGAGATAGAATTGGCTAAACAAAATGTGTGGTTCTTGTGACATTTTGACATCAATGAATAAGAATAGGTAATCAGTGTTGCAGATTTCAGTGACTAATCTGTGATCGCTACATATATTTCTGTACTTGTATATGGATAATACCCATTGATTCTTGAAGAATATCACTTATAAATGCCTAATGAGCTGAGTTCAACTGTCGTAGCCCATCACAACCCAAAATATAAGATTGTTTTATTCCATTGTTGGTAAACAACATAATTGTTAACAAAAACTCTATAGCCTCAAAACGTAATTAAAACTATCATTTTGATATCATGGACGGTCAGTTCTTACATCCATGGCCTGTCTATGAACTTGAGAGTGGTTACATTTCTCCAGCCCCATTCTTCAGCTTTTTGCCAAAACACTGGCAGGGTGGACACCTTGTTATTGTTTGAATTGCAGATTGCCCCTTTTAATAGTAACCGTTATGTAATGAATATGTTCTTTATTAAATACTATGCGTACTGTTTCCCTAGTCACACAATGACGCACTTGACAATATGAAATAAAACAAGAAAGATAATGACTTCATGCTTCTTCATCAGTTTAATAGGTTTGCATAATGTCTATGATAGTGGAGAGAGAAAGAACATACAGTTCATGAAAGTAGCCTATATGATAATGAGACAGACCCTATTGGTTCCCTTTAGATAAAACTATTGAATATTCCATGCAGGTAAATAAGAACACTTCAAAAGACTTCATTCTTCAAGGCCTAATCTAAGTGGTTCTTCTTGTCACACTCAGAGTCATGGCAGCCACACTTATCAATGTAAATGTAGGACTGCATGATCTTCTTCCCATCAGGGCAGACCATCTCCACCTTCCTCTCACTGGTAGACATCTCTTGACAGCAGGAGCAGGAGTGCATCAGGGTGTTTTTCTCTGCAGAGTACCTAGCAAACAGGACACACACACAACACTGTTAGAAACAGTACCACATTTATTCTGCCATAGGTCAACTCCCATTGAAATCTTACCCTTCAATCCAATTCCCCGCATACACATTTCTGCAAAACCCAAATGCATGTTGCGTTTGTTTCTGTGTGCTTTTTTGGCATGTGTGTGTGTGTTCTTATTTAGAGTTTGTACTCACATAGAAGATGTTCCACAGGATCCCCCGCAGGCTGAGATTTCCACCGGCACAGAGGACCTGCAGTTATTCACCTCAAGGTAGGTGGTGGTGTTCTTCACATCACAGTGACTGATTAAAGTGCCTGTGGAGGTAGACAGAGTTAAGGAGGACATTTTAAAGTGGTGAGTTTCCCCCTTACTATGTAAAGTGCATAAAGACTTTTAGCAACTTGAAAAAGTACATCACATCTGTATTCAGTTTCATCTACAGTAACTCAACATTGATTTATTGTGTCATAAGAGGTCAGGCTCATAAGAGGTTATGTTCATAAGAGGTCAGGTTCATAAGAGGTTATGTTCATAAGAGTTTATGTTGATAAGAGGTCAGGTTCATAAGAGGTTATGTTCAAAAGAGGTTATGTTCATAAGAGGTCAGGTTCATAAGAGGTTATGTTTGACGAGTAGATCTGATGTATAAACGAAAAATACAAAACAAATCATGAATATTTAGAAATGAATCATTATATTGTTTTAACTTACAGGTTGTGCAACATCCATTTGCATCAGTTTTCTCAGTTCCCTGTCAAAAAGAATAGTGTACAGCTCAATTTGGATATGACTAGTTACAGTCTATTGAGCTAGAGAACACAGTGTAGATGTTATATTGGAAAACTATGATCATCTATGAATATGTTACTCGGGTGTAAATTTAATATAACCTCCAAGTTACTATCAAATGAAGCAAGCAGTATATTTAGGTATAGTTACTTCAAACAAACACATTCAACCAGTTTCCTCATCTACTTACAGGGACACAGTCCTCTGGACGGAACACTGGGCATTCAAATTTGGATTCCACAACGATGAACTGATTGTTTGTCTTTGTGCATTCATACTTCACACAGCGGTCACTAGGGGGCGACCAAAACTCCCCAAGCTGTCAAGTAGCAAAAAAATAAATGTTGGTGATTTAATACTGTACGTTATAAAAACTTCAATAAATAAGCGTTGATAAATCATTTATAAACCTTTCAGAAATATATACATCATTATTCAAAAATGTAAACAAGCATTACAATTCTTAAGCATTTACATCTTTAACATTTATGATCATTTATGATGCATTTATGAACATTTTTAAGCATTTATATGTTCTCATTAGGGAATCAATATTTAGGTTTATTTCATGCAAAATGTACAAATTATTTATTGTAGACCCTTACGACTTCATACTCATAATATTGCTCTATTCTGCCAGAGTGTCAAAGAAGTGTCACTTCTCACCGTGTATTCAGTATTGTTGTGGACACAAACAGGTTTGGGCACTGAAAGAAACATTTTCACAAGCTGGAAAAGGATCAGACAAAATGGCCTGAGACATAACAGTTGTTGAACAATATTTAGTCATTTTATACAATTCCTGCACCATGTTACCATCAGACACTTCATGACACCGTGCACCATGTTACCATCACTGAAAGAACACACTGGACCATGTTACCATCATGACACCTGCACCATGTTACCATCATGACACCTCCACCATGTTACCATCATGACACCTGCACCATGTTACCATCATGACACCTGCACCATGTTACCATCATGACACCACCATGTTACCATCATGACACCTGCACCATGTTACCATCATGACACCTGCACCATGTTACCATCATGACACCTGCACCATGTTACCATCATGACACTTGCACCATGATACCAACATGACACCTGCACCATGTTCATGATAATATTTACATTCATCCTGGGCTTAATAATTAGCTCCAGGTTGAAGTTAAAGTCTAAGTACATGATATGTTTGAGTGAGCGCTGTGCCTTTCCACGTTCTTGGAATAGAAATATGAAGTCACTGTTTTATCACTTTACACAGTTTTTAAATTATGGTGCATGATGGTCCATAACATGGTCCAATGACAGGGTCCAATAACAGGGTCCAATAACATGGTCCAATGACAGGGTCCAATAACAGGGTCCAATGACAGGGTCCAATGACAGGGTCCAATGACAGGGTCCTCTGACAGGGTCCTCTGACAGGGTCCAATGACAGGGTCCAATGACAGGGTCCAATGACAGGGTCCACAGGGTGACAGGGTCCAATGACAGGGTCCAATAACATGGTCCAATGACAGGGTCCAATGACAGGGTCCAATGAATCCAATGACAGGGTCCAATAACAGGGTCCAATAACATGGTCCAAATGACAGGGTCCAATGACAGGGTCCAATAACAGGGTCCAGAATAAGGGTCAGGGTCCAATGACAGGGTCCAATGACAGGGTCCAATAACATGGTCCAATGACAGGGTCCAATAACAGGGTCCAATAACATGGTCCAATGACAGGGTCCAATAACAGGGTCCACTGCATTGGTCAGTATAAAGGCTTCATAAACACTACAGAAATGTGTTACAAATCATCTATAACCATGTGGCTGTCACACC
Organism: Oncorhynchus tshawytscha; assembly: GCF_018296145.1. Classification (NCBI taxonomy): domain Eukaryota; kingdom Metazoa; phylum Chordata; class Actinopteri; order Salmoniformes; family Salmonidae; genus Oncorhynchus; species Oncorhynchus tshawytscha. The sequence goes on along the minus strand of NC_056447.1, from coordinate 56,519,546 downwards.
CTGACCTTAGTATTCTTTGTTTTCTTTATTATTTTGGTTAGGTCAGGGTGTGACAAGGGTGATGTGTGTGTTTTTGTCTCATTCCAGGGTGTTTGTACTGTCTAGGGGTTTTTGTAGATTCATGGGGTTGTTTTCATCTAGGTGTTTATGTTGGTCTATGGTTGCCTAGATTGGTTCTGAATTAGAGGCAGGTGTTTATCGTTGTCTCTGATTGGGAACCACATTTAGGCAGCCATCTTCCCTGGGTATTTCGTGGGTTATTGTTATATGTTATATTGCACGTTAGCACATTGTTTATATAGCGGTCACGTTCATCTTATTCGTTTTGTTGTTTTTGTTTTAAGTGTTCTTCGTGTTCTTCATTAAATAAAGAAGAATGTATTCTAACCACGCTGCGCTTGGTCTACTCCATGCGACGATCGTGACAGTGGCATAACTGCATGACATAACTCACTGTGTCAAATTAGACAAACCTGTGCTTTACAAATGGTGGCATAAACTTAATAAATGTCTAATGAATAATTAACCTATATTTATTGTAATTTAACCTGGAGTATATCCGATCAGCTAGGAGACTGAATCCTCGTCAGGCAAGGTGGGCCATGTTTTTCACCAGATTTCGTTTCACTATCTCATATAGACCAGGTTCCCTCAACACTAAGGCCGACGCGCTGTCAAGACTCTATGACACTGAGGACAGGTCCATCGATCCTACTCCCATCATTCCGGCAACTAAGCTGGTGGCACCAGTAGTATGGGATGTGGACGCGGACATCGAGCGGGCGCTAAGGGAGGAACCTGCGCCTCCACAGTGTCCGGAGGGTCGTAGGTATGTGCCGCTGGCTGTTCGTGATCAATTGATTCGATGGGCTCATTGTCTACCCTCGTCGGGTCACCCAGGTATTTTTAGGACAGTGCGAGGTCTTGAGAGGAAGTACTGGTGGCCCACTTTGAGGAGGGATGTGCGATTCTATGTTTCCTCCTGTTCGGTGTGCGCCCAGAGTAAGGCTCCTAGACACCTGCCAAGAGGTAAATTACAACCTCTTCCCGTTCCACAACGGCCGTGGACCCATCTATCGGTGGATTTTCTTACTGACCTTCCCCCCTCTCAGGGTAACACTACGATCCTGGTCGTTGTGGATCGGTTCTCTAAGTCCTGCCGTCTTATCCCATTGCCTGGTCTCCCTACGGCCCTACAGACTGCGGAGGCTCTTTTCACCCATGTCTTCCGGCACTACGGGGTGCCCGAGGATATAGTTTCTGATCGGGGCCCCCAGTTTATCTCCCGTGTTTGGAGGGCATTTATGGAACGTCTGGGGGTCTCGGTCAGCCTGACCTCAGGGTATCACCCGGAGAGTAATGGGCAGGTGGAGAGAGTGAACCAGGAGGTGGGTAGGTTTCTGCGGTCGTATTGCCAGGACCGGCCAGGGGAGTGGGCGAGATATATTCCCTGGGCAGAAATAGCCCAGAACTCACTAAGCCACTCCTCTACCAACATGTCACCATTTGAGTGCGTGTTGGGGTACCAGCCAGTCCTGGCACCGTGGCATCAGAGCCAGACTGAGGCTCCTGCGGTGGAGGAGTGGGTGCAGCGCTCTAAGGAGACCTGGAGGGCTGTCCAAGAGTCATTATGCCAAGCGAGTATAAGGCAGAAGAAGAGCGCTGACCATCACCGCAGTGAGGCCCCCGTGTTTGCACCTGGGGACAGGGTCTGGCTCTCGACCCGAAACCTGCCCCTCCGCTTGCCCTGCCGGAAGCTGGGTCCGCAGTGTATAGGGCCATTTAAAGTCCTGAGGAGAATAAACGAGGTTTGTTATCGATTATTACTTCCTTCGTATTATCGTATTAACCCCTCGTTTCATGTGTCTCTTCTCAGGCCGGTGGTAGCTGGTCCCATGCAGGAAGGTGAGGTTCCGGAGGTTCCTCCGCCCCCTCTGGACATCGAGGGGTCCCCGGGGTACAAGATACAAGCTATTCTGGACTCGAGACGCCGGGTGAGGGGCTTGCAGTACCTCGTTGACTGGGAGGGGTACGGTCCGGAGGAGAAGTGCTGGGTTCCGGTGAGGGATATTCTAGATCCATCTATGTTGAGTGAGTTCCATCGCCTCCGTCCGGATCGCCCAGCGCCTCGGCCCCCGGGTCGTCCCCGAGGCCGGCGTCGGCGCGCTGCGGGAGCTGCGCGTCAGGGGGTACTGTCACGAATATTACCGAGGGTGACTCCCCTTCTTGTTCGGGTGGCGCTCGGCGGTCGTCGTCACCGGTCTACTAGCTATCGCCGATCCGTTGTTCTGTGTTCCTTTGGTTTTGTCTGATTGGTATCACCTGTTTCTTGTTTGGTTGTTAGGGTAGGGTTATATATAGTTTGTTCAGCCCGCTTCTGTTTCGTGCGGGCTTGTTAGTCTGTTTTGTTGTTTGAGTGTTTTTTGTTTGTATTTGGGTTTCACGCTGTCTGTTTATATTTCTGATCATTTGTTTTTTCTACTTTTGGTTCATGTTATGTTTCCGGGACATTAAAGCGTGTTTTTTCCCACATCTTTTGCTCTCTGCGCCTGACTCCACACCTCCTCACTCATTTATCGTAACACAGAACCTCCTGAAGAAAGAGAGGTAAGAACCCATTGCTCCACCAGCTCAGGGACAAGCTACACTAATCACAGTCCCGTGATTATGTCACAGAGTTATGGCACATTTATGAACCCTTTATAAAGCACGTTATAGATGCTTTGTAACACATTTATACACTAATCACAGTCCGGTGTTCAATGTAATTACATTGCTGGACTTTTTTGAAACGTTATGTATTTACATTTATTTGAAAATGTACAAATAAAAGGAAATGTATGGTTTAAACAGGTCTTTAATGTGTATTTGTTTTAGCTGTTAGTGATAATTCCCAGATTGTTAATATGTTGATGTTCACATCATTAAGCTTTTATGTGTGTGTTGTGAATGGCCAAAGAGGTCTGACTCTACAGTGAATACAGCATTATATGATATAGAGTCTATATGTGTGTGTAGTGAATGGCCAAAGAGGTCTGACTCTACAGTGAATACAGCATTATATGATATAGAGTCTATATGGATGTGTTTATGAATGACAGAAGGTGGCGCTCTTCAAACTAAGTGTTACAAGACAGTGTCAATTAATAGGTTATTAACGTTCTGATGACTTATGAAGGTTCTCTCATGATCCACAGGTTACTGGTATTTAACACATTTACATATACATATATACATATATATTTATATATATATTTACATATATTAACATATAAACATATTTAACATATTTACTGTAGGGTGACAGGTATTTAACACAGTCAAAAAAGTCCGAATTATTGGCCATTTCCACAATTTATATTCCTCAAATGTTATTTTAAACCTAACTAACTAACGAAGGCCAAGATGGATGCGTTGGTCCACCAGACGTTCTTGGAACGAGATTAGTTGTAATGTGACTAACGTGACTTCACTTTAGAGAGTAAGCCGTCCTTCAGCACAACGCCCTTTATAAAACATGTTAAATAAATAATAAATAATAAACACAAGTTTATATTATATTCAACACAGTGTTTTATGTCACATTTGACATCGGTGATTATGTCACAGAGTTATGGCACATTTATGAACCCTTTATAAAGCACGTTATAGATGCTTTGTAAACACATTTATGTAGTGCTTATGAAGGCTTTATGAAGTAGCTAGAATGAAGAGCTGTTTGGTGCTAACATTCCACTCCTTGTCATATGTCAAACATTTAGCACAAACAGACTTGTACCCAGGTTACCTGGTAGCACGTTAAGGTGCCTCTCTATCCTGTCTCTACTCACCACATGTATTTATCTGACAGCAGTCCACCGTCTCGTTGACCAACACCTCCCCGTACTTCTTACAGGTAACAATTTCTTGGGGCGGACATTTCACTGGTTCACACTGGACACTCAGTGTGTCAGCATTACACGTGCACTTCTGGCAGTTACTGTACCAAGTCTCACCAAACTGTGTTGGGACAAAACAAACACTGTTAATTAACAGAGACTTCAAATGTATTAAGACGAGGACTGGCCACCCGTCAGAGCCTGGTTCCTCTCTTGGTTTATTCCTAGGTTTCTGCCTTCTAGGGAGTTTTTCCTAGCCACTGTCTTTCTGCCTCTGCATTGCTTGCTCTTTGAGTTTTAGGCTGGGTATGTGTAAAGGCTTTGTTGCTGCTGATGATGAAAAAAGGGCTTTATCAAATACATTTGATTGATTATTATAACAATAGGGCTCCAGCCACTTCAGGGCTGGACAACTTACAAGCCCCAATGAAACTAGTAAACTGATTCAAATAATGGGGGTTCTATACAGA
>NC_056447.1:56494633-56515098 GCF_018296145.1 Oncorhynchus tshawytscha | reverse complement strand
TCAGAGAGTGTGGTCACGGCCAAGACCTATCCCATCTCCCCTGAGAAACCCTCGGAGAGTGTGGTCACGGCCAGGGCCTATCGCATCTCACCTATCCCATCACGGCCCCTATGAGATACCCTCAGAGAGTGGTCACGGCCAGGACCTATCCCATCTCCCCCTGAGAGAGTGTGGTCACGGCCAGGACCTATCCCATCTCCCCTGAGAACCCTCAGAGAGTGTGGTCACGGCCAGGACCTATCCCATCTCCCCTGAGACACCCTCAGAGAGTGGGGTCACGGCCAGGGTCCCCATATCCCATCTCCCCTGAGACACCCTCAGAGAGTGGGGTCACGGCCAGGGTCCCCTATCCCATCTCCCCCTGAGACACCCTCAGAGAGTGGGGTCACGGCCAGGGTCCCCTATCCCATCTCCCCTGAGACACCCTCAGAGAGTGGGGTCACGGCCATCTATCCCATCTCCCCTGAGACACCCTCAGAGAGTGGGGTCACGGCCAGGGTCCCCATATCCCATCTCCCCTGAGATACCCTCAGAGAGTGGTGGTCACGGCCAGGACCTATCCCATCTCCCCTGAGACACCCTCAGAGAGTGTGGTCACGGCCAGGACCTATCCCATCTCCCCCTGAGACACCCTCGGAGAGTGGGGTCACGGCCAGGGTCCCCATATCCCATCTCCCCTGAGACACCCTCAGAGAGTGGGTCACGGCCAGGGTCCCCTATCCCATCTCCCCTGAGACACCCTCAGAGAGTGGGGTCACGGCCAGGGTCCCCTATCCCATCTCCCCCTGAGACACCCTCAGAGAGTGGGGTCCCCAGGGTCTCCATATCCCATCTACCCCTGAGACACCCTCAGAGAGTGGGGTCACGGCCAGGGTCCCCATATCCCATCTCCCCCTGAGACACCCTCAGAGAGTGGGGTCACGGCCAGGGTCCCCATATCCCATCTCCCCTGAGACACCCTCAGAGAGTGGGGTCACGGCCAGGGTCATATCCCATCTCCCCTGAGACACCCTCAGAGAGTGGGGTCACGGCCAGGGTCCCCTATCCCATCTCCCCTGAGACACCCTCAGAGAGTGGGGTCACGGCCAGGGTCCCCATATCCCATCTCCCCTGAGACACCCTCAGAGAGTGGGGTCACGGCCAGGGTCTATCCCATCTCCCCCTGAGAAACCCTCAGAGAGTGGGGTCACGGCCAGGGTCCCCTATCCCATCTCCCCTGAGACACCCTCAGAGAGTGGGGTCACGGCCAGGGTCCCCATATCCCATCTCCCCTGAGACACCCTCAGAGAGTGGGGTCACGGCCAGGGTCCCCTATCCCATCTCCCCTGAGACACCCTCAGAGAGTGGGGTCACGGCCAGGGTCCCCATATCCCATCTCCCCTGAGACACCCTCAGAGAGTGGGGTCACGGCCAGGGTCTATCCCTATCCTCCCCCTGAGAAACCCTCAGAGAGTGGGGTCACGGCCAGGGTCCCATATCCCATCTCCCCTGAGACACCCTCAGAGAGTGGGGTCACGGCCAGGGTCCCCATATCCCATCTCCCCCTGAGACACCCTCAGAGAGTGGGGTCACGGCCAGGGTCCCCATATCCCATCTCCCCTGAGACACCCTCAGAGAGTGGGGTCACGGCCAGGGTCCCCTATCCCATCTCCCCTGAGACACCCTCAGAGAGTGGGGTCACGGCCAGGGTCTATCCCATCTCCCCCTGAGACACACTCAGACAGTGGGGTCACGGCCAGGGTCTCCATATCCCATCTTCCCCTGAGACACCCTCAGAGAGTGTGGTCATGGCCAGGGTCTATCCCATCTCCCCCTGAGAAACACTCGGAGAGTGTGGTCATGGCCAGGGTCTATCCCATCTCCCCCTGAGACACCCTCAGAGAGTGGGTCACGGCCAGGGTCCCCATATCCCATCTCCCCTGAGACACCCTCAGAGAGTGGGGTCACGGCCAGGACCTATCCCATCTCCCCTGAGACACCCTCAGAGAGTGTGGTCACGGCCAGGGACCTATCCCATCTCCCCCTGAGACACCCTCAGAGAGTGTGGTCACGGCCAGGACCTATCCCATCTCCCCTGAGAAACCCTCAGAGAGTGTGGTCACGGCCAGGACCTATCCCATCTCCCCTGAGACACCCTCAGAGAGTGGGGTCACGGCCAGGACCTATCCCATCTCCCCCTGAGACACCCTCAGAGAGTGTGGTCAATGACACGACCTATCTCATTTCCCCTGAGACACCCTCGGAGAGTTTGGTCAATGACACGACCTATCTCATCTCCCCTGAGATACCCTCAGAGAGTGTGGTCACGGCCAGGACCTATCCCATCTCCCTCTGAGACAACCTTGGAGAGTGTGGTCAATGACACGACCTATCTCATCTCCCCTGAGATACCCTCAGAGAGTGTGGTCACGGCCAGGACCTATCCCATCTCCCCCTGAGACACCCTCGGAGAGTGTGGTATCGACCTATCTCCCCTGAGACACCCTCAGAGAGTGGGGTCACGGCCAGGACCTATCGCATCTCACCTGAGATACCCTCAGAGAGTGTGGTCACGGCCAGGACCTATCCCATCTCCCCCTGAGAAACCCTCGGAGAGTGTGGTCACGGCCAGGACCTATCGCATCTCCCCTGAGATACCCTCGGAGAGTGTGGTCAATGACACGACCTATCCCATCTCCCCTTGAGACACCCTCGGAGAGTGGGGTCACGGCCAGGGTCTATCCCATCTCCCCCTGAGACAACCTCAGAGAGTGGGGTCACGGCCAGGGTCCCCATATCCCATCTCCCCCTGAGACACCCTCAGAGAGTGGTGTCACGGACAGGGTCTCCATATCCCATCTCCCCTGAGACACCCTCAGAGAGTGTGGTCATGGCCAGGGTCTATCCCATCTCCCCCTGAGAAACACTCGGAGAGTGGGGTCACGGCCAGGGTCTCCATATCCCATCTCCCCCTGAGAAACCCTCAGAGAGTGTGGTCACGGTCAGGACCTATCGCATCTCCCCTGAGAAACCCTCAGAGAGTGGGGTCTCAGGTCCCCTATCCCATCTCCCCCTGAGACACCCTCAGAGAGTGGGGTCACGGCCAGGGTCCCCTATCCCATCTCCCCTGAGACACCCTCAGAGAGTGGGGTCACGGCCAGGACCTATCCCATCTCCCCTGAGACACCCTCAGAGAGTGTGGTCATGGCCAGGGACCTATCCCATCTCCCCTGAGACACCCTCAGAGAGTGGGGTCACGGCCAGGTCCCTATCCCATCTCCCCTGAGACACCCTCAGAGAGTGGGGTCACGGCCAGGGTCCCCATATCCCATCTCCCCTGAGACACCCTCAGAGAGTGGGGTCACGGCCAGGGTCTATCCCATCTCCCCTGAGACACCCTCAGAGAGTGGGGTCACGGCCAGGGTCCCCTATCCCATCTCCCCTGAGACACCCTCAGAGAGTGGGGTCACGGCCAGGGTCCCCATATCCCATCTCCCCCTGAGACACCCTCAGAGAGTGGGGTCACGGCCAGGGTCCCCATATCCCATCTCCCCTGAGACACCCTCAGAGAGTGGGGTCACGGCCAGGGTCCCCATATCCCATCTCCCCCTGAGACACCCTCAGAGAGTGGGGTCACGGCCAGGGTCCCCTATCCCATCTCCCCTGAGACACCCTCAGAGAGTGGGGTCACGGCCAGGGTCCCCCTATCCCATCTCCCCTGAGACACCCTCAGAGAGTGGGGTCACGGCCAGGGTCTATCCCATCTCCCCTGAGACACCCTCAGAGAGTGGGGTCACGGCCAGGTCCCCTATCCCATCTCCCCTGAGACACCCTCAGAGAGTGGGGTCACGGCCAGGGTCTATCCCATCTCCCCTGAGACACCCTCAGAGAGTGGGGTCACGGCCAGGGTCCCCATATCCCATCTCCCCTGAGACACCCTCAGAGAGTGGGGTCACGGCCAGGGTCCCCATATCCCATCTCCCCTGAGACACCCTCAGAGAGTGGGGTCACGGCCAGGGTCCCCATATCCCATCTCCCCTGAGACACCCTCAGAGAGTGGGGTCACGGCCAGGGTCCCCATATCCCATCTCCCCTGAGACACCCTCAGAGAGTGGGGTCACGGCCAGGGTCCCCATATCCCATCTCCCCTGAGACACCCTCAGAGAGTGGGGTCACGGCCAGGGTCCCCATATCCCATCTCCCCTGAGACACCCTCAGAGAGTGGGGTCACGGCCAGGGTCTATCCCATCTCCCCTGAGACACCCTCAGAGAGTGGGGTCACGGCCAGGGTCCCCTATCCCATCTCCCCTGAGACACCCTCAGAGAGTGGGGTCACGGCCAGGGTCTCCTATCCCATCTCCCCTGAGACACCCTCAGAGAGTGGGGTCACGGCCAGGGTCCCCTATCCCATCTCCCCTGAGACACCCTCAGAGAGTGGGGTCACGGCCAGGACCTATCCCATCTCCCCTGAGACACCCTCAGAGAGTGGGGTCACGGCCAGGGTCCCCTATCCCATCTCCCCTGAGACACCCTCAGAGAGTGGGGTCACGGCCAGGGTCCCCATATCCCATCTCCCCTGAGACACCCTCAGAGAGTGGGGTCACGGCCAGGGTCCCTATCCCATCTCCCCTGAGACACCCTCAGAGAGTGGGGTCACGGCCAGGGTCCCCATATCCCATCTCCCCTGAGACACCCTCAGAGAGTGGGGTCACGGCCAGGGTCTATCCCATCTCCCCCTGAGACACCCTCAGAGAGTGGGGTCACGGCCAGGGTCCCCATATCCCATCTCCCCTGAGACACCCTCAGAGAGTGGGTCACGGCCAGGGTCTATCCCATCTCCCCTGAGACACCCTCAGAGAGTGGGGTCACGGACAGGGTCTCCATATCCCATCTACCCCTGAGACACCCTCAGAGAGTGGTGTCACGGACAGGGTCCCCATATCGCATCTCCCCTGAGATACCCTCGGAGAGTGTGGTCACGGCCAGGACCTATCCCATCTCCCCCTGAGACACCCTCGGAGAGTGGGGTCACGGCCAGGGTCCCCATATCCCATCTCCCCCTGAGACACCCTCAGAGAGTGGGGTCATGGCCAGGGTCCTCATATCCCATCTCCCCCTGAGACACACTCAGACAGTGGGGTCACGGCCAGGGTCTCCATATCCCATCTTCCCCTGAGACACCCTCAGAGAGTGTGGTCACGGCCAGGGTCTATCCCATCTCCCCCTGAGACACCCTCAGAGAGTGTGGTCATGGCCAGGGTCTATCCCATCTCCCCCTGAGAAACACTCGGAGAGTGGGGTCACGGCCAGGGTCTCCATATCCCATCTCCCCCTGAGAAACCCTCAGAGAGTGTGGTCACGGTCAGGACCTATCGCATCTCACCTGAGAAACCCTCAGAGAGTGTGGTCACGGCCAGGACCTATCGCATCTCACCTGAGATACCCTCAGAGAGTGTGGTCACGGCCAGGACCTATCCCATCTCCCCCTGAGAAACCCTCGGAGAGTGTGGTCACGGCCAGGACCTATCGCATCTCCCCTGAGACACCCTCAGAGAGTGTGGTCACGGCCAGGGACCTATCCCATCTCCCCTGAGACACCCTCAGAGAGTGGGGTCACGGCCAGGGTCTATCCCATCTCCCCTGAGACAACCCTCAGAGAGTGGGGTCACGGACAGGGTCTCCATATCCCATCTCCCCTGAGACACCCTCAGAGAGTGGGGTCACGGCCAGGGTCTATCCCATCTCCCCCTGAGAAACCCTCAGAGAGTGGGGTCACGGCCAGGGTCCCCATATCCCATCTCCCCTGAGACACCCTCAGAGTGTGGTCATGGCCAGAGTCTATCCCATCTCCCCCTGAGAAACCCTCAGAGAGTGGGGTCACGGCCAGGGTCCCCATATCCCATCTCCCCCTGAGTCACCCTCAGAGAGTGGGGTCATGGCCAGGGTCCCCATATCCCATCTACCCCTGAGACACCCTCAGAGAGTGGTGTCACGGACAGGGTCTCCATATCCCATCTCCCCTGAGACACCCTCAGAGAGTGGGGTCACGGCCAGGGTCTATCCCATCTCCCCTGAGACACCCTCAGAGAGTGGGGTCACGGCCAGGGTCTCCTATCCCATCTCCCCTGAGACACCCTCAGAGAGTGGGGTCACGGCCAGGGACCTATCCCATCTCCCCTGAGACACCCTCAGAGAGTGGGGTCACGGCCAGGACCTATCCCATCTCCCCTGAGATACCCTCAGAGAGTGTGGTCACGGCCAGGACCTATCCCATCTCCCCCTGAGAAACCCTCGGAGAGTGTGGTCACGGCCAGGACCTATCGCATCTCCCCTGAGATACCCTCGGAGAGTGTGGTCAATGACACGACCTATCCCGACCTATCCCATCTCCCCCTGAGACACCCTCAGAGAGTGGGGTCATGGCCAGGGCCTATCCCATCTCCCCCTGAGACACCCTCAGAGAGTGGGGTCCCGGCCAGGGTCCCCATATCCCATCTCCCCTGAGACACCCTCAGAGAGTGGGGTCATGGCCAGGGCCTATCCCATCTCCCCCTGAGACACCCTCAGAGAGTGGGGTCACGGCCAGGGTCTATCCCATCTCCCCCTGAGAAACCCTCGGAGAGTGGGGTCCCGGCCAGTGTCCCCATATCCCATCTCCCCCTGAGACACCCTCAGAGAGTGGGGTCACGGCCAGGGTCCCCATATCCCATCTCCCCTGAGACACCCTCAGAGAGTGGGGTCACGGCCAGGGTCTATCCCATCTCCCCCTGAGACACCCTCAGAGAGTGGGGTCACGGCCAGGGTCTATCCCATCTCCCCCTGAGAAACACTCGTAGAGTGTGGTCACGGCCAGGACCTATCCCATCTCCCCCTGAGACACCCTCAGAGAGTATGGTCACGGCCAGGGTCCCCATATCGCATCTCCCCTGAGATACCCTCAGAGAGTGTGGTCACGGCCAAGACCTATCCCATCTCCCACTGAGAAACCCCGGAGAGTGTGGTCTGAGATCCCATCTCCCCTGAGAAAGAGAGTGGGGTCACGGCCAGGACCTATCCCATCTCCCTCTGAGACAACCTTGGAGAGTGTGGTCAATGACACGACCTATCTCATCTCCCCTGAGATACCCTTGGAGAGTGTGGTCACGGCCAGGACCTATCCCATCTCCCCCTGAGACACCCTCGGAGAGTGTGGTGACGGCCAGGGTCCCCATATCCCATCTACCCCTGAGACACCCTCAGAGAGTGGGGTCACGGCCAGGGTCCCCATATCACATCTCCCCCTGAGACACCCTCAGAGAGTGGGGTCACGGCCAGGGTCCCCATATCCCATCTCCCCTGAGACACCCTCAGAGAGTGGGGTCACGGCCAGGGTCTATCCCATCTCCCCTGAGACACCCTCAGAGAGTGGGGTCACGGCCAGGGTCTATCCCATCTCCCCTGAGACACCCTCAGTGTGGTCTCCCCCTATCCCATCTCCCCTGAGACACCCTCAGAGAGTGGGGTCACGGCCAGGACCTATCCCATCTCCCCTGAGTGACACGACCTATCCCATCTCCCCTGAGACACCCTCAGAGAGTGTGGTCACGGCCAGGTCCCCTATCCCATCTCCCCTGAGACACCCTCAGAGAGTGGGGTCACGGCCAGGGTCCCCATATCCCATCTCCCCTGAGACACCCTCAGAGAGTGGGGTCACGGCCAGGGTCTATCCCATCTCCCCTGAGACACCCTCAGAGAGTGGGGTCACGGCCAGGGTCCCCATATCCCATCTCCCCTGAGACACCCTCAGAGAGTGGGGTCACGGCCAGGGTCCCCATATCCCATCTCCCCCTGAGACACCCTCAGAGAGTGGGGTCACGGCCAGGGTCCCCATATCCCATCTCCCCTGAGACACCCTCAGAGAGTGGGGTCACGGCCAGGGTCCCCTATCCCATCTCCCCTGAGACACCCTCAGAGAGTGGGGTCACGGCCAGGGTCTATCCCATCTCCCCTGAGAAACCCTCAGAGAGTGGGGTCACGGCCAGGGTCCCCATATCCCATCTCCCCTGAGACACCCTCAGAGAGTGGGGTCACGGCCAGGGTCCCCATATCCCATCTCCCCTGAGACACCCTCAGAGAGTGGGGTCACGGCCAGGGTCTATCCCATCTCCCCTGAGACACCCTCAGAGAGGGGGGGTCACGGCCAGGGTCCCCATATCCCATCTCCCCCTGAGACACCCTCAGAGAGTGGGGTCACGGCCAGGGTCCCCATATCCCATCTCCCCTGAGACACCCTCAGAGAGTGGGGTCACGGCCAGGGTCTATCCCATCTCCCCTGAGACACCTTCAGAGAGTGGGGTCACGGCCAGGGTCTATCCCATCTCCCCTGAGACACTCTCAGAGAGTGGGGTCACGGCCAGGGTCTCCATATCCCATCTCCCCTGAGACACTCTCAGAGAGTGGGGTCACGGCCAGGGTCTATCCCATCGTCCCCTGAGACACCCTCAGAGAGTGGGGTCATGGCCAGGGCCTATCCCATCTCCCCCTGAGACACCCTCAGAGAGTATGGTCACGGCCAGGGTCCCCATATCGCATCTCCCCTGAGATACCCTCAGAGAGTGGGGTCACGGCCAAGACCTATCCCATCTCCCCCTGAGACACCCTCAGAGAGTGTGGTCAATGACACGACCTATCTCATTTCCCCTGAGACACCCTCGGAGAGTTTGGTCAATGACACGACCTATCTCATCTCCCCTGAGACACCCTCAGAGTGTGGTCACGGGACCTATCCCATCTCCCCTGAGAAACCCTCGGAGAGTGTGGTCACGGCCAGGACCTATCCCATCTCCCCCTGAGAAACCCTCGGAGAGTGTGGTCACGGCCAGGACCTATCGCATCTCCCCCTGAGACACCCTTGGAGAGTGTGGTCAATGACACGACCTATCTCATTTCCCCTGAGATACCCTCGGAGAGTGTGGTCACGGCCAGGACCTATCCCATCTCCCCCTGAGACACCCTCGGAGAGTGTGGTCAATGACAGGACCTATCTCATCTCCCCTGAGATACCCTCGGAGAGTGTGGTCAATGACACGACCTATCTCATCTCCCCTGAGACACCCTCGGAGAGTGTGGTCAATGACACGACCTATCTCATCTCCCCTGAGATACCCTTGGAGAGTATGGTCACGGCCAGGACCTATCCCATCTCCCTCTGAGACAACCTTGGAGAGTGGGGTCACTGCCAGGGTCTATCCCATCTCCCCCTGAGAAACCCTCAGAGAGTGGGGTCACGGCCAGGGTCCCCATATCCCATCTCCCCCTGAGACACCCTCAGAGAGTGGGGTCACGGCCAGGACCTATCTCATCTCCCCTGAGACACCCTCGGAGAGTGTGGTGACGGCCAGGGTCCCCATATCCCATCTACCCCTGAGACACCCTCAGAGAGTGGGGTCACGGCCAGGGTCCCCATATCACATCTCCCCTGAGACACCCTCAGAGAGTGGGGTCACGGCCAGGGTCCCCATATCACATCTCCCCCTGAGACACCCTCAGAGAGTGGGGTCACGGCCAGGGTCTATCCCATCTCCCCCTGAGACAACCTCAGAGAGTGGGGTCACGGACAGGGTCTCCATATCCCATCTACCCCTGAGACACTCTCAGAGAGTGGGCTCACGGCCAGGGTCTATCCCATCTCCCCCTGAGACACCCTCTGAGAGTGTGGTCACGGACAGGGTCTCCATATCACATCTCCCCTGAGACACCCTCTGAGAGTGGGGTCACGGCCAGGGTCCCCATATCCCATCTCCCCTGAGACACCCTCAGAGAGTGGGGTCACGGCCAGGGTCTATCCCATCTCCCCTGAGACACCCTCAGAGAGTGGGGTCAATGCCAGGGACCTATCCCATCTCCCCTGAGACACCCTCAGAGAGTGGGGTCACGGCCAGGGTCCCCATATCCCATCTCCCCTGAGACACCCTCAGAGAGTGGGGTCACGGCCAGGGTCTATCCCATCTCCCCTGAGACACCCTCAGAGAGTGGGGTCACGGCCAGGGTCCCCATATCCCATCTCCCCTGAGACACCCTCAGAGAGTGGGGTCACGGCCAGGGTCCCCATATCCCATCTCCCCTGAGACACCCTCAGAGAGTGGGGTGCCAGACATCCCATCTCCCCCTGAGACACCCTGGGAGAGTGGGGTCACGGCCAGGGTCCCCATATCCCATCTCCCCTGAGACACCCTCAGAGGGGTCACGGCCAGGGTCCCATCTCCCCTGAGACACCCTCAGAGAGTGGGGTCCCCAGGGTCCCCATATCCCATCTCCCCTGAGACACCCTCAGAGAGTGGGGTCACGGCCAGGGTCCCCATATCCCATCTCCCCTGAGACACCCTCAGAGAGTGGGGTCACGGCCAGGGCCTATCCCATCATCTCCCCTGAGACACCCTCAGAGAGTGGGGTCACGGCCAGGGTCCCCTATCCCATCTCCCCTGAGACACCCTCAGAGAGTGGGGTCACGGCCAGGGTCTATCCCATCTCCCCCTGAGACACCCTCAGAGAGTGGGGTCACGGCCAGGGTCCCCATATCCCATCTCCCCCTGAGACACCCTCAGAGAGTGGGGTCACGGCCAGGGTCCCCATATCCCATCTCCCCTGAGACACCCTCAGAGAGTGGGGGGGTCATCTCCCCCTGAGACACCTTCAGTGGGGTCCGGCCAGGGTCTATCCCATCTCCCCTGAGACACCTCAGAGAGTGGGGTCACGGCCAGGGTCCCCATATCCCATCTCCCCTGAGACACCCTCAGAGAGTGGGGTCACGGCCAGGGTCCCCATATCCCATCTCCCCTGAGACACCCTCAGAGAGTGGGGTCACGGCCAGGGTCCCCATATCCCATCTCCCCTGAGACACCCTCAGAGAGTGGGGTCACGGCCAGGGTCCCCATATCCCATCTCCCCTGAGACACCCTCAGAGAGTGGGGTCACGGCCAGGGTCTATCCCATCTCCCCTGAGACACCCTCAGAGAGTGGGGTCACGGCCAGGGTCTATCCCATCTCCCCTGAGACACCCTCAGAGAGTGGGGTCACGGCCAGGGCCTATCCCATCTCCCCTGAGACACCCTCTGAGAGTGTGGTCACGGCCAGGATCTATCCCATCTCCCCTGAGACACCCTCAGAGAGTGGGGTCACGGCCAGGGTCCCCATATCCCATCTACCCCTGAGACACCCTCAGAGAGTGGGGTCACGGCCAGGGTCCCCATATCCATCTCCCCCTGAGACACCCTCAGAGAGTGGGGTCACGGCCAGGGTCCCCATATCACATCTCCCCCTGAGACACCCTCAGAGAGTGGGGTCACGGCCAGGGTCCCCATTTCCCATCTCCCCCTGAGACACCCTCAGAGAGTGGGGTCACGGCCAGGGTCTCCATATCCCATCTCCCCCTGAGACACCCTCAGAGAGTGGGGTCACGGCCAGGGTCCCCATATCCCATCTCCCCCTGTGACACCCTCAGAGAGTGGGGTCACGGCCAGGGTCTATCCCATCTCCCCCTGAGACACCCTCAGAGAGTGGGGTCATGGCCAGGGCCTATCCCATCTCCCCTGAGACACCCTCAGAGAGTGGGGTCACGGCCAGGGTCTATCCCATCTCCCCTGAGACACCTCAGAGAGTGGGGTCATGGCCAGGGCCTATCCCATCTCCCCTGAGACACCCTCAGAGAGTGGGGTCACGGCCAGGGTCTATCCCATCTCCCCTGAGACACCCTCAGAGAGTGGGGTCACGGCCAGGGTCCCCTATCCCATCTCCCCCTGAGACACCCTCAGAGAGTGGGGTCACGGCCAGGGTCCCCATATCCCATCTCCCCTGAGACACCTCAGAGAGTGGGGTCACGGCCAGGGTCTCCATATCCCATCTCCCCTGAGACACCCTCAGAGAGTGGGGTCACGGCCAGGGTCTATCCCATCTCCCCTGAGACACTCTCAGAGAGTGGGGTCACGGCCAGGGTCTCCATATCCCATCTCCCCTGAGACACTCTCAGAGAGTGGGGTCACACAGGGTCTATCCCATCTCCCCCTGAGACACTCTCAGAGAGTGGGGTCAGGGTCTATCCCATCTCCCCTGAGACACCCTCAGAGAGTGGGGTCACGGCCAGGGTCTATCCCATCTCCCCTGAGACACCTCAGAGAGTGGGGTCATGGCCAGGGCCTATCCCATCTCCCCCTGAGACACCCTCAGAGAGTGGGGTCACGGCCAGGGTCTATCCCATCTCCCCTGAGACAACCTCAGAGACGGCCAGGGCCTATCCCATCTCCCCCTGAGACACCCTCAGAGAGTATGGTCACGGCCAGGGTCCCCATATCGCATCTCCCCTGAGATACCCTCAGAGAGTGGGGTCACGGCCAAGACCTATCCCATCTCCCCCTGAGACACCCTCAGAGAGTGTGGTCAATGACACGACCTATCTCATTTCCCCTGAGACACCCTCGGAGAGTTTGGTCAATGACACGACCTATCTCATCTCCCCTGAGATACCCTCAGAGAGTGTGGTCACGGCCAGGACCTATCCCATCTCCCTCTGAGACAACCTTGGAGAGTGTGGTCAATGACACGACCTATCTCATCTCCCCTGAGATACCCTCAGAGAGTGTGGTCACGGCCAGGACCTATCCCATCTCCCCCTGAGACACCCTCAGAGAGTGTGGTCAATGACACGACCTATCTCATTTCCCCTGAGATACCCTCAGAGAGTGTGGTCAATGACACGACCTATCTCATCTCCCCTGAGATACCCTCAGAGAGTGTGGTCAATGACACGACCTATCTCATCTCCCCTGAGACACCCTCAGAGAGTGTGGTCAATGACACGACCTATCTCATTTCCCCTGAGATACCCTTGGAGAGTATGGTCACGGCCAGGACCTATCCCATCTCCCTCTGAGACAACCTTGGAGAGTGTGGTCAATGACACGACCTATCTCATCTCCCCTGAGATACCCTCAGAGAGTGTGGTCACGGCCAGGACCTATCCCATCTCCCCCTGAGACACCCTCAGAGAGTGTGGTCACGGCCAGGGTCCCCATATCCCATCTCCCCTGAGACACCCTCAGAGAGTGGGGTCACGGCCAGGGTCCCCATATCCCATCTCCCCTGAGACACCCTCAGAGAGTGGGGTCACGGCCAGGGTCTCTATCCCATCTCCCCTGAGACAACCTCAGAGAGTGGGGTCATGGCCAGGGCCTATCCCATCTCCCCTGAGACACCCTCAGAGAGTGGGGTCACGGCCAGGGTCTATCCCATCTCCCCTGAGACACCCTCAGAGAGTGGGGTCACGGCCAGGGTCTATCCCATCTCCCCCTGAGACACCCTCAGAGAGTGGGGTCACGGCCAGGGTCTATCCCATCTCCCCCTGAGACACCCTCAGAGAGTGGGGTCACGGCCAGGGTCTATCCCATCTCCCCCTGAGACACCCTCAGAGAGTGGGGTCACGGCCAGGGTCCCCATATCCCATCTCCCCTGAGATACCCTCAGAGAGTGTGGTCACGGCCAGGACCTATCCCACTCCCCCTGAGACACCTCAGAGAGTGGGGTCACGGCCAGGTCCCCTATCTCATCTCCCCTGAGATACCCTCAGAGAGTGGGGTCACGGCCAGGACCTATCCCATCTCCCCTGAGACACCCTCAGAGAGTGGGGTCACGGCCAGGGACCTATCCATCTCCCCTGAGATACCCTCAGAGAGTGTGGTCAATGACACGACCTATCTCATCTCCCCTGAGATACCCTCAGAGAGTGTGGTCAATGACACGACCTATCTCATCTCCCCTGAGACACCCTCAGAGAGTGTGGTCAATGACACGACCTATCTCATTTCCCCTGAGATACCCTTGGAGAGTATGGTCACGGCCAGGACCTATCCCATCTCCCTCTGAGACAACCTTGGAGAGTGTGGTCAATGACACGACCTATCTCATCTCCCCTGAGATACCCTTGGAGAGTGTGGTCACGGCCAGGACCTATCCCATCTCCCCCTGAGACACCCTCGGAGAGTGTGGTGACGGCCAGGGTCCCCATATCCCATCTACCCCTGAGACACCCTCAGAGAGTGGGGTCACGGCCAGGGTCCCCATATCCCATCTCCCCCTGAGACACCCTCAGAGAGTGGGGTCACGGCCAGGGTCTATCCCATCTCCCCCTGAGACACCCTCAGAGAGTGGGGTCACGGCCAGGGTCTATCCCATCTCCCCCTGAGACACCCTCAGAGAGTGGGCTCACGGCCAGGGTCTATCCCATCTCCCCCTGAGACACCCTCTGAGAGTGTGGTCAATGACACGACCTATCGCATCTCCCCTGAGATACCCTCGGAGAGTGTGGTCAAGGCCAGGACCTATCCCATCTCCCCCTGAGACACCCTCGGAGAGTGGGGTCACGGCCAGGGTCCCCATATCCCATCGTCCCCTGAGACACCCTCAGAGAGTGGGGTCACGGCCAGGGTCTATCCCATCTCCCCCTGAGAAACCCTCAGAGAGTGGGGTCACGGCCAGGGTCCCCATATCCCATCTCCCCCTGAGACACCCTCAGAGAGTGGGGTCACGGCCAGGGTCCCCATATCCCATCTCCCCCTGAGACACCCTCAGAGAGTGGGGTCACGGCCAGGGTCCCCATATCCCATCTCCCCCTGAGACACCCTCAGAGAGTGGGGTCACGGCCAGGGTCCCCATATCCCATCTCCCCTGAGACACCCTCAGAGAGTGGGGTCACGGCCAGGGTCCCCTATCCCATCTCCCCCTGAGACACCTCAGAGAGTGGGGTCACGGCCAGGGCCTATCCCATCTCCCCTGAGACACCCTCAGAGAGTGGGGTCACGGCCAGGGTCTATCCCATCTCTCCCCTGAGACACCTCAGAGAGTGGGGTCACGGCCAGGGTCCCTATCCCATCTCCCCTGAGACACCCTCAGA
The DNA here is from genome assembly GCF_018296145.1 of Oncorhynchus tshawytscha. Lineage (NCBI taxonomy): Eukaryota > Metazoa > Chordata > Actinopteri > Salmoniformes > Salmonidae > Oncorhynchus > Oncorhynchus tshawytscha. The sequence continues at coordinate 56,500,199 of NC_056447.1, read as the reverse complement.
GAGTGGGGTCACGGCCAGGGTCTATCCCATCTCCCCTGAGACACCCTCAGAGAGTGGGGTCACGGCCAGGGTCTATCCCATCTCCCCTGAGACACCCTCAGAGAGTGGGGTCACGGCCAGGGTCCCCATATCCCATCTCCCCTGAGACACCCTCAGAGAGTGGGGTCACGGCCAGGACCTATCCCATCTCCCCTGAGACACCTCAGAGAGTGGGGTCACGGCCAGGGACCTATCCCCATCTATCATCTCCCCTGAGACACCCTCAGAGAGTGGGGTCACGGCCAGGGTCCCCATATCCCATCTCCCCTGAGACACCCTCAGAGAGTGGGGTCACGGCCATTTCCCCTGAGGTACCCTATCCCATCATCTCCCCTGAGACACCCTCAGAGAGTGTGGGCCAGGACCTATCTCATCTCCCCTGAGATACCCAGGGTCACGGCCAGGACCTATCCCATCTCCCCCTGAGACCCTCAGAGAGTGTGGTCTGGCCAGACCTATCCATCTCCCCTGAGATACCCTTGGAGAGTGGGTCACGGCCAGGACCTATCCCATCTCCCCTGAGACACCCTCAGAGAGTGTGGTCACGGCCAGGGTCCCCATATCCCATCTCCCCTGAGACACCCTCAGAGAGTGGGGTCACGGCCAGGGGCCAGGGTCCCATATCCATCTCCCCTGAGACACCCTCAGAGAGTGGGGTCACGGCCAGGGTCTATCCCATCTCCCCCTGAGACAACCTCAGAGAGTGGGGTCACGGACAGGGTCTCCATATCCCATCTACCCCTGAGACACTCTCAGAGAGTGGGCTCACGGCCAGGGTCTATCCCATCTCCCCCTGAGACACCCTCTGAGAGTGTGGTCAATGACACGACCTATCGCATCTCCCCTGAGATACCCTCGGAGAGTGTGGTCAAGGCCAGGAGCTATCCCATCTCCCCCTGAGACACCCTCGGAGAGTGGGGTCACGGCCAGGGTCCCCATATCCCATCGTCCCCTGAGACACCCTCAGAGAGTGGGGTCATGGCCAGGGCCTATCCCATCTCCCCCTGAGACACCCTCAGAGAGTATGGTCACGGCCAGGGTCCCCATATCGCATCTCCCCTGAGATACCCTCAGAGAGTGGGGTCACGGCCAGGGTCCCCATATCCCATCTCCCCTGAGACACCCTCAGAGAGTGGGGTCACGGCCAGGGTCCCCATATCCCATCTCCCCCTGAGACACCCTCAGAGAGTGGGGTCACGGCCAGGGTCCCCATATCCCATCTCCCCCTGAGACACCCTCAGAGAGTGGGGTCACGGCCAGGGTCTATCCCATCTCCCCCTGAGACAACCTCAGAGAGTGGGGTCATGGCCAGGGCCTATCCCATCTCCCCCTGAGACACCCTCAGAGAGTGGGGTCACGGCCAGGGTCTATCCCATCTCCCCCTGAGACAACCTCAGAGAGTGGGGTCACGGCCAGGGTCTATCCCATCTCCCCTGAGACACCCTCAGAGAGTGGGGTCACGGCCAGGGTCTATCCCATCTCCCCTGAGACACCCTCAGAGAGTGGGGTCACGGCCAGGGTCTATCCCATCTCCCCTGAGACACCCTCAGAGAGTGGGGTCACGGGCCAGGGTCCCCATATCCCATCATCTCCCCTGAGACACCCTCAGAGAGTGGGTCACGGCCAGGGTCCCCATATCCCATCTCCCCTGAGACACCCTCAGAGAGTGGGGTCACGGCCAGGGTCTATCCCATCTCCCCTGAGACACTCTCAGAGAGTGGGGTCACGGCCAGGTCTATCCCATCTCCCCTGAGACACTCTCAGAGAGTGGGGTCACGGCCAGGGTCTATCCCATCTCCCCTGAGACACCTCAGAGAGTGGGGTCACGGCCAGGGTCTATCCCATCTCCCCCTGAGACACTCTCAGAGAGTGGGGTCACGGACAGGGTCTATCCCATCTCCCCCTGAGACACCCTCAGAGAGTGGGGTCACGGCCAGGGTCTATCCCATCTCCCCCTGAGAAACACTCGTAGAGTGTGGTCACGGCCAGGACCTATCTCATCTCCTCCTGAGACACCCTCAGAGAGTGGGGTCACGGCCAGGACCTATCTCATCTCCCCCTGAGACACCCTCAGAGAGTGGGGTCACGGCCAGGACCTATCTCATCTCCCCCTGAGACACCCTCAGAGAGTGGGGTCACGGCCAGGGTCTATCCCATCTCCCCCTGAGAAACACTCGTAGAGTGTGGTCACGGCCAGGACCTATCCCATCTCCCCCTGAGACACCCTCAGAGAGTATGGTCACGGCCAGGGTCCCCATATCGCATCTCCCCTGAGATACCCTCAGAGAGTGTGGTCACGGCCAGGGACCTATCCCATCTCCCCTGAGACACCCTCAGAGAGTGTGGGGGACCTATCATCTCCCCCTGAGACACCCTCAGAGAGTGGGGTCACGGCCAGGACCTATCTCATCTCCCCTGAGACACCCTCAGAGAGTGGGGTCACGGCCAGGGTCTATCCCATCTCCCCTGAGAAACACTCAGAGAGTGTGGTCACGGCCAAGACCTATCCATCTCCCCTGAGACACCCTCAGAGAGTGGGGTCACGGCCAGGGTCTATCCCATCTCCCCTGAGAAACACTCAGAGAGTGGGGTCACGGCCAGGGTCTATCCCATCTCCCCTGAGACACCCTCAGAGAGTATGGTCACGGCCAGGGTCCCCATATCCCATCTCCCCTGAGATACCCTCAGAGAGTGTGGTCACGGCCAGGACCTATCCCATCTCCCCTGAGACACCCTCGGAGAGTGTGGTGACGGCCAAGGTCCCCATATCCCATCTACCCCTCAGACACCCTCAGAGAGTATGGGTCACGGCCAGGGTCCCCATATCACATCTCCCCCTGAGACACCCTCAGAGAGTGGGGTCACGGCCAGGGTCTATCCCATCTCCCCCTGAGACAACCTCAGAGAGTGGGGTCACGGACAGGGTCTCCATATCCCATCTACCCCTGAGACACTCTCAGAGAGTGGGCTCACGGCCAGGGTCTATCCCATCTCCCCCTGAGACACCCTCAGAGAGTGGGGTCACGGCCAGGACCTATCCCATCTCCCCTGAGATACCCTCGGAGAGTGTGGTCAAGGCCAGGAGCTATCCCATCTCCCCCTGAGACACCCTCGGAGAGTGGGGTCACGGCCAGGGTCCCCATATCCCATCGTCCCCTGAGACACCCTCAGAGAGTGGGGTCACGGCCAGGGTCTATCCCATCTCCCCCTGAGACACCCTCAGAGAGTGTGGTCACGGCCAGGGTCCCCATATCCCATCTCCCCTGAGACACCCTCAGAGAGTGGGGTCACGGCCAGGGTCCCCATATCCCATCTCCCCCTGAGACACCCTCAGAGAGTGGGGTCACGGCCAGGGTCCCCATATCCCATCTCCCCTGAGACACCCTCAGAGAGTGGGGTCACGGCCAGGGTCTATCCCATCTCCCCCTGAGACACCCTCGGAGAGTGGGGTCACGGCCAGGGTCCCCATATCCCATCTCCCCCTGAGACACCCTCAGAGAGTGGGGTCACGGCCAGGGTCCCCATATCCCATCTCCCCTGAGACACCCTCAGAGAGTGGGGTCACGGCCAGGGTCCCCATATCCCATCTCCCTGAGAGACACCCTCAGAGAGTGGGGTCACGGCCAGGGTCCCCATATCCCATCTCCCCTGAGACACCCTCAGAGAGTGGGGTCACGGCCAGGGATCCCATCTCCCCTGAGACACCCTCAGAGAGTGGGGTCACGGCCAGGGTCTATCCCATCTCCCCTGAGACACCTCAGAGAGTGGGGTCACGGCCAGGGTCTATCCCATCTCCCCCTGAGACACTCTCAGAGAGTGGGGTCACGGCCAGGGTCTATCCCATCTCCCCCTGAGACACTCTCAGAGAGTGGGGTCACGGCCAGGGTCTATCCCATCTCCCCCTGAGACACTCTCAGAGAGTGGGGTCACGGACAGGGTCTATCCCATCTCCCCCTGAGACACCCTCAGAGAGTGGGGTCACGGCCAGGGTCTATCCCATCTCCCCCTGAGAAACACTCGTAGAGTGTGGTCACGGCCAGGACCTATCTCATCTCCCCCTGAGACACCCTCAGAGAGTGGGGTCACGGCCAGGACCTATCTCATCTCCCCCTGAGACACCCTCAGAGTGTGGGGTCACGGCCAGGACCTATCCCATCTCCCCCTGAGATACCCTCAGAGAGTATGGTCACGGCCAGGGTCCCCATATCGCATCTACCCTGAGATACCCTCAGAGAGTGTGGTCACGGCCAAGACCTATCCCATCTCCCCCTGAGATACCCTCAGAGAGTGTGGTCACGGCCAAGACCTATCTCATCTCCCCCTGAGACACCCTCAGAGAGTGGGGTCACGGCCAGGACCTATCTCATCTCCCCCTGAGACACCCTCAGAGAGTGGGGTCACGGCCAGGGTCTATCCCATCTCCCCCTGAGAAACACTCGTAGAGTGGGGTCACGGCCAGGGTCTATCCCATCTCCCCCTGAGACACCCTCAGAGAGTATGGTCACGGCCAGGGTCCCCATATCGCATCTCCCCTGAGATACCCTCGGAGAGTGTGGTCACGGCCAGGACCTATCCCATCTCCCCCTGAGACACCCTCGGAGAGTGTGGTGACGGCCAGGGTCCCCATATCCCATCTACCCCTCAGACACCCTCGGAGAGTGGGGTCACGGCCAGGGTCCCCATATCCCATCGTCCCCTGAGACACCCTCAGAGAGTGGGGTCACGGCCAGGGTCTATCCCATCTCCCCCTGAGAAACCCTCAGAGAGTGGGGTCACGGACAGGGTCTCCATATCCCATCTACCCCTGAGACACCCTCAGAGAGTGGTGTCACGGACAGGGTCCCCATATCGCATCTCCCCTGAGATACCCTCGGAGAGTGTGGTCACGGCCAGGACCTATACCATCTCCCCCTGAGACACCCTCGGAGAGTGGGGTCACGGCCAGGGTCCCCATATCCCATCTCCCCTGAGACACCCTCAGAGAGTGGGGTCACGGCCAGGGTCCCCATATCCCATCTCCCCTTTGAGACACCCTCAGAGAGTGGGGTCACGGCCAGGGTCTATCCCATCTCCCCCTGAGACAACCTCAGAGAGTGGGGTCATGGCCAGGGCCTATCCCATCTCCCCCTGAGACACCCTCAGAGAGTGGGGTCACGGCCAGGGTCTATCCCATCTCCCCCTGAGACAACCTCAGAGAGTGGGGTCATGGCCAGGGCCTATCCCATCTCCCCCTGAGACACCCTCAGAGAGTGGGGTCACGGCCAGGGTCTATCCCATCTCCCCTGAGACACCCTCAGAGAGTGGGGTCACGGCCAGGGTCTATCCCATCTCCCCCTGAGACACCCTCAGAGAGTGGGGTCACGGACAGGGTCCCCATATCCCATCTCCCCCTGAGACACTCTCAGAGAGTGGGGTCACGGCCAGGGTCTCCATATCCCATCTCCCCTGAGACACCCTCAGAGAGTGGGGTCACGGCCAGGGTCTATCCCATCTCCCCCTGAGACACCTTCAGAGAGTGGGGTCACGG